>NC_142683.1:9495000-9740000 GCF_964200805.1 Pocillopora damicornis | reverse complement strand
GCCTATACATTTGGCATGCGACCAAGTGTTACAATGAACACACAACAAGGCCTCTTGGTTTGACCGAACAGTTTTCTCGCACTCCTTACACGGGTTTTTCGGAATTCTTGAAGGCCCTGGATTTGTATGTACATCGCCACCTAAGACAATTCGGCTAAGCTGTAGGGTCCTCGTATCCTTCGCTGTATATGGAATTCTGAATGATAAATACATTTTGCTGCATCCCGCTCGAGTTCTCAAGCTCAAGCTCATCTTCAGTGGTATTAAAGCGGCCAGACGTTCTTGTCCTTCCTCGTTTTTTCCCAAATGAGCTGGTCCGTATAGGAGTTGTTTTTCGACTTTCTCCCATATCATTAAAGCCGCTATGAGCGAGAACACAAAATATTTCAGCGAGCTCGGCAGTGCTCGACCGGTCGCCATGATGACTGCATTCAACTTTAAACTTCAACACAAAGCCAGTATACCCTTTGCGTGATTTCCTTCTCGTTCAAATATCAATTGATAATGCTAACTGTGCAGGTGTCTTAGCAAACCTGACATTGAAAGAGTTCAGAAGTCATAAATCATAGTCAGTTTCAAAGTCAATTGCTTCAGAGACATTTCCTTGGTGTCATGATAGCCCTTGAGGTGGCTGAGAACAATTTGGGGGTTCCATGTTTCCACATATCTGGGGAAAGTTGGTTTCCTGTTGAAAGCACCCGACATAAAACGTGAAATAATAGGGTGTTCTCCTACTTTGAAGCCATCAATATTGATGAAGGAGGAAAGAGCACTTCTAGTGGTCCCTAGAGCACTGTAGCTAAGCTTTTTGGACTAAAGAGTTAGAAAGTTCAACAGTTGTGGTAATGAAGGTGTTGTTATGCTGATCTTCTGTTCTTTACAGTAATTTATCCAAGCTGATATGCTGGATCTGTATTGCTTCTGGGTACTTTCTCTCCAAGAATCAATAATAATGTTCAAAGTTTCACCAGTTATTCCTTGCAGCTGGAGGGATTTCCTGACACAAGACAGCCAATCAGTCGCAGCTTGGGGTAGAGGGGATGGACGTTCTTGACATCGTGGGGAAGGGTCAGGGTTGACTTCTGCAGCTTTATTCGGTGTAGAGGCGCCACTAGCATTGACATTACTCGTGGGTACCAAAACTGTGTTGGCCAGTCGGGGAGAACTAGGATTGCTGTTGTCTCGGAGAATATTATCTTCTGAAGTACTTTCCCAATAACACTGAAAAGTGGGAAGCAGTAAACAAGTTTAAACACAGACCAGTCAAGTGTAAAGGCATCAATAAAATGAGCACATGGGTCAGGTTTCCATGCTGTGTAGCAGGGCAGTTTTGCATTCAACTGTGATGCAAAAAGATCAATCTCAGGATTACCCCATTTAGTAATTAAGCTGTTATAAACATGAGTGTCTAATGACCATTCCGTGTCATCATGAAAATGTCTACTTGCTAGGTCAGCTTCAACATTAAGTTTTCCAGGTAAATGGGTGACAGCTAAGGATATGCCCCTGTCTTTGCACCACATAAGAGTTTCTCTTGCAATCTCATTACAGTCCCGAGAGTGAGTGCCACCCATATTTCTCAAGTAGGAAACCGCAGTTTGGATATCAGACAATACTTTGATATTACAGTTTGTTAAGTCTGAGCACAAGGACTGAAGGCCAAACAGGACTGCTTTTATCTCCAAATAGTTTATGTGGCACATACTCTCACTGTGGGACCATCGCCCATTTGCGGCAAGGGAAGAATTTTCAATAACACTTCCCCATCCTTCTAGAGAGCTATCACATTTAAGGGTTAATTTGTATTTCATAGGCCGGACAGGGCATGGATCATTGTCAATATTCGAAAGCCACCAAGACATGTCTTTCTTAGCTATATCAGAGATGAGCATTCTGTCATCTAAGTTCCACCCATTCGTCTTTAAAGCATCAGTTTTGTCATTTTCAAGAGCACGGTAATACAGTGGGCCATATTTGACTCCAGGAAAACATGACACCATTTGCCCAACTACAGATGCAACCTCTCTAATAAGAGGCTGCTGTAAAATGGCTGATTTCGCTTTATCAGCCTTGTCCGATTTCATAGAGACTGTCATCACAACCGAGTCTAAAATGAAACCTAGGAAATTGACTCTCTGGGATGGGACAAGTTGGGATTTATCAGAATGGATAGTGAATCCCAGAGACTGCAACAATGTAATAGCCCTTTGTATAAATATGACCAATGTCTGAGGGTCATCGGCAAAAAAGTATAATGTCATCAATGTAAATTACTAGAAGCACCCCATCCTCCCTTAATTTGGCAAGGGCAGGTTTTAACAATTTGGTAAAAATTCTGGGTGCATTAGAGAGGCCATTAGTAAGGCAAACAAATTCATGAAGTTGGCCTTCGTGCTCGAAACGAAGGTATTTTCTGTCCTCAGTCCTAATAGGAACAGAGTAGTATGCGTCTTTTAGGTCTAAGACAGCCATCCAACAATTAGGCTTCATAAGTTGAAGTGCGTTAGGCGGTGAATCCATCTTGAAGTGATGGTACTCAATATGCTCATTTAGCTTTTTCAAGTTCAAAATAAGACGGTGAGACCCATCTTTTTTGGGCCTGGTGAAAATTGTTGAGATAAATTCACCAGGAACATGAGTAGCTTTCCTAATGACCCCTTTAGTTAAAAGCTTGTTAATTTCAGTAGTAGCAATATCTGTCTCTTTACAAGAAAGTTTGACAGCTCTAGGGGTGAGCGCCTGGCAAGGAGGGTTGTAAAACTCTAGTTGGTAACCCTTAACGATGCGTAAAATGTAGGGGTCAGACGTGAGCGTCTGCCAAGCACTGAAATGCTTAGCTATGTTTCCAGCAATATATACATTGGTACAAAGAGGCGAACATATACTTACTGTGCTAGTAGCTGGCAGCAAGTGTTCTATTGGCTTGTCCGGGTTGTCTTGTCCCGGTTGGCATTGTTCTTGGATTTCCAAGGTTTGAAGTTGTTGCCTCTCCAGTTTTTTGACTGCTTATAGCCATTATAGCTGTTATTGCCAGGTCTTCCTGGAGAAGGGCGATGCCCTTTATAATTAGGGGTGATCTTGGCCCCGATTTTGTTTTGATCGCCAATATCTTTGAAATGCTTTTGTAGATCATCTCCAAAGAGAAAATCTGTAAATGGCAATTGGGAGGAGCAGAGAGCTGAGTATTCCCTCCCAATATCTGGTCTCAGTAGAAGACGGCGCTGCATGTTTATTTCATAAGAGGCATGAGTGAGGAGGGACATGGCCTCCAGCCCCTGTTTCTTTAGGTCTTGGCATTCATCAGCATTAAGCGATTTTGCCTGCATAAGCTTCTCCGTGATTCGGACAACTGGCAGGATGCCTTTTGTGAGGGCTTGTTGTATTTTGAAAAATTGTAAATCCCTCTTCTTAGTTGGCTCTCTCAGTCGACGCCAAATGCCCGGGTTTACCTTGGGAGGCTTGGCTGTAGTACAATTAGCTGGTCTCTCCTGCCTCTCAAGCCGGTCTTTGAGATTTTTCTCGCTTAGTTTGCAGCGGAACATTTTGTCAACTAGCTTGGCTACTTTCTCATTTTTGAGGCTTTCGCCTACGATATCATCAGACTCGTATTCTTTTACGAGTTCCGAGAGGAAATCATCCTCATCACCACTACGAGTGGTGTTTGGCTCTGACTCATCACTGTTGTTGTTTAACACAGAGTCATAGAGTTTCTCGCAGTCAGTTGACTGGTCGGAGGCGCTTGTGGAGCTTCTCACCTCGCCATCTTTGTTTTTTGGCGGGAACAGCGTTTGGAGATTTGCTCGCCGGCAGTTTTCTTTTGTCTTTTATCTTTCCCCGTGGCGAATTGATGAGTTCTGGCACGCTTTTCGTCAGGCCTAGAATTGCGTGGGTGAGTTGGCTAATTTCTTCCGAGGAAGCGGCTGTTTTGTCCTTGAGTTGTCGTGAAGCGTGTGCAGGCACCGCGTTGCGTTCGTCGGGTAGCGAATCCTTGTTTATCTGGTCTTCTTCGCCCTCGTCCTCAATTTCGTCGGCGAGGAGATCGTCCTCAGATTGTTTTGACATCGCTAATATCTTCGGCTTGAGGCTCCGAACGAGAAATGGATGAAATTTCTGAAAATGTTGTGGGAGCGACTAGTGCTCCAAGCGACCTTGCCCGAAATCAAACTCGCACTGAGCTCGAAGTCACGTGACTTGCTATCTCATGTGATCTCAGAATGTATGCAAATGCGAGGTAGAATCTGCCATGTCTAGGCAATAGGGAGGCAATGGTCAAACTAAAGCTTTTCTGTAATCCACTCAGAAATAAACAATCATAGGCTAAGTCGGGTGGATTTTTTTGGGTCAAAATATTTTTAGTAAAGGAGAACAATGATGAAGGAAAGTAAAATCATCCTCCTGGGATGGGACAGAAATAAAAAAATATTCTTATTCTGTTGGCTGCTTTTGGTTGCTTGAGGAACTAAATGTATTTCTGCTCGGCAGGTTTTGGTAATGAAAGAGTTAATGTCATGTTTCAAGGGCTCTTGTAAATTTCTCTGGGTGCTACCAGTATTTGTGTCACTAACATAACTACTGATTGCTCGTTGGCATAAAATGACTCTGAATGTTGAAGGTGGTAATCTGGGTGTTCTTTTACTTCTCCATTAGCTATTTTTCTGCTGTAATTGTGTTCAGATCCAAGTATACTATTCAGTAGAAAAAATTGGTCGAAAAAATGTACAGTATTTTTTATCTATAAGCTGGCCTATTTTTGTAAAAGTGTAGACATACATCTTCCCAAAAAAATTTCAATCAAAGGGGTTCAGCTTATAGCCAAGACTTTGATAGTTTTTTCCTCTCAATTATTACAATTACAAACGGAAATGTCACGCAAACTCTGTGCTCAGTTTGTAGCCAAGTCAGAATTGATAAAATTTAAGCAACTTGAAGCGAAGAGTAAGATTGCTTTGTGTAAGTGAATAAAGCTAAAGCGACTCAAAGCGAAAAACTTTTTTAGTTTGTGTAACTGAATAAAATTCAAGATACTCAAAGCAAACAATGCCTATACTTTGCATAAATTAATACAATTCAAGTGAATAGTAGCGAAGATTGATAATTGTTTTGCGTAAAATTCAAGTGAATCAAAGCGCAAACGTCTTTTCTCCTTTGAGGAGGTAAATTTCCATAAGCAATAATTTGTGATTAAAAGATGGTTGCTAGTTGTAAAAATGGCTGTACACTTGTAAATTTAACTGAAAATACTTTGTGTAATTTCTTTTTTTTATATGTAACTTTGATATTTCAAGACCGTTAGATGTTGATTTCATAATAAATCTTACGCAAGGAGACAACTTTATCAGTAGATTTTATTACATATTTGATGGTTACTTAAACAAAAAACTTACACTGCCCACGTATCAACATTGCTTTACAATAATAATAATAATATTTAACGAGGGAGCCAAACAGTGGGCCCTCATTAACTAATTAATTCAATTAGTTACCTTAATTGATAAAATAATAATAATGATAATGATGATAATAAAAATAAATAAATAAAATAAAATAAAAGGAGTTTATAAATACATTTAAAGAGTCAAAAGCTTAAAATCGATAACTAATCGAAATATCAAAGTTTGAAATTAATCAAAATCTAATTAAAAAAGTTTTCAGCTTGGATTTAAGAATAGATAAGAGATGTGTATCTTTCAGATCAGTTGGAAGACTGTTCCAGTCTTTCGCAGCTTGATAGATAAATGTTTGTCTACCCCAGTTAGTTGGAGGAAGGGGTAAATGAAGATCATTAGAATAACTTGTGTTATATGAATGGACAGCTTGATTTTTGATAAAGTTAAAGTTAAAATCAGTTTCTTTAATCAGGCACTTGTGGATTTCAATGCAATGATCAAAAAACCTTCTTGCGGAGAGTGACTTGAGATCTAAAATCCTCAGTGCTTCGGTTGACGAGCTTTGGGGTTGGTGCCCCCAGCATAACTTTAGCAGCTTTATTCTGTTGGATCTGTAATTTTGACATTATGGTGTCGTTGTTCTTGTCCCCCCATATAACATCTCTGTAATCAAAAAGAGGGAGGATTAGGTTATTGAATAAGGTAACTCTAGTTTTGTAGTGGCAATACATTCCTGATTCTCCTGATTAGGCCTATCCTTTGATTAGTCTTCATGCTGATAGCATCAATATGATCTGCCCATGACATAGATTGGTTGAATGTCATGCCTAGGCACTTGAATGATTGTGTTCTCTCAATACAAGTGCCCTCTACTTCCACCACAATATCTTGAATGTGATTCAGTTTCTGAGGACTTCCAAAGTTAACAAAATTGCATTTGGATATATCTAGAGAAAGGCAGTAGAGTAATCAGCCTTTAATTGTTAGCATCGCATCACTTTAACCCTATTCTGATAAAACAGCTGCAAAAAAGTGCTTAATTCTCTCAAAAATCATTTTGATGGACACTGAAACAACTTTTCACCATGTATTTGTTTGTAGCAATTTGCATTGTTTGCCCTGTGGCGATCTCAAAACCCTTTGCACATTGTAGAGGGATTACTGACAACTCATTCATTTGTTCACCTTCATCTTGATCTGGTCTGCTTATTTTCTTGGTAAATTAACTCTCACTGGGAAATAAAAAGAGAAAATTTTCAGAGCAACCTTGAGGAAGTGATCTTTTCATGAGACTATTATTTGTCATAAATAATGGTCTCTCAAAGTTAAAATACATGTAAAAATGTCTTTGAAATGCTCATCAGTGTCAATTTAGTTGAGGCCTTTTGTTGCTTCCTGTAGATGTCAAGGGTGTTGACAATCCGGATCTTTGAAACAATACATACACTGCAAGAAGATGAATCTCAGAAATATTTTGGAAGTTCTTGAATGTTGCAAAGTGGCATTTCTATGTCTGATGGCTGACATCAAACTAGCTGTAAATTTATAGTAGTTTCTCCCAGTGGCCACACATTTTCACAGACCTTTCTGTCACGCCATGTCAAGCAAGTCTGGGTATCTTCATGTCTGTACAAGTAGTCTCTTTTGAGTAGTTTCACTCCTGGAGATTTCAGGTCACAAGTTTGTTTGGGAAGACTGATCCTGTTAAATGTGATAGTGTCACAGGCAAACTTAGATGCCATGCCTTATTGACACACTCTACTCTGATCTGAGCATCAGCAATTTTAAAGAGAATTTTGGAAATTGGTTTATGTAAAGAGATTAACAGAATGGTTTTAAGTCTCTATATGTCTTCAAGCCTGTCTTTAGTGAAGTCTTTTAATTCTTGATAACACAGGGAACTTTTTACAATTCCCAAATAGTGAAAAAAATGGTGAATTTTTGGGTTTCGATTGGTATTTCCCTAACTGGGAAAATGCTACCAAATCCAATCTTGGATTAAAAAAAACCCCATCATATCCCCAAAGATGGGATTTAATTGACCCAGTTTAAACCCAGTAATGGGATTATACCAACCCAGTTTAAACCCAGTCATGAAATTAAATTGATCCAATTTAAACCCACTTATGGGATAAACTTGATCCAGTTTAAACCTAGTAATGGGATTAAATAGACCCAGTTTAAACCCAATGGCCAATTTGATAATATTCGAGTGATTTTGCTTAACCCACGAATAAGATTGTACAGCAGATAGTGCATGTATTACTACCTAAATTGTTTACTTCTGTCTAATAGTCACTGACTTATTGTACCGTATTTTGTTTCACAGGTTAAGTAAAATCATGCTCACACAATAACTTGCATATACAATAATATAGAACAGCCTTACAGTTGTAAGGATACAATGAACGGATATTTTGTTAAGAAACTAAGTAAATTAACAAAACAACATAATTCTTAACACTTATGTAATTTTTTCTTATAAGAAATACTCTGAAGGGCAATTTCTTTGCGTGCTGTGATGTCTTCAATTTTCAGTAAAATCATGTTCACACAATACAACTTGCATACACAATGGTACAGATGTATGGATATAATTAACAGATATTTTGTTTATGAACTAAGTAACTCAACAGAACGATGCTCTCTGTGGCACAACGTTATTCTTAACACTTGTGTTATTTTTTCTCACAAGAAATACTCTAAAGAGCAATTTCTCTGTACTGTGATTTCTTCCATTCTCAGGTTTGTAATGTTTGTCTCTGGTCCATCCTTAATGGAACAGTACTTCTGGGTTAAAAGTGGTTAATCTAATACTTCCATCAGCTGGGTCACTGTTAACGATGTAATTATATCTGGCTTTACAGTAAATTTTTGTTTTTGAGGACTTTCACAACATGCTCCCTGTCAACTTGCACTTTGCCAAAAACTGCTTTGAAGATCACCTAACAAGCCTTTAGATTATATGTACATACAGCAGGAAGTCTCTGACCAGGATAAATATCTTTTGACAGCTGGGAGCTACACAAGTTATCATCACCTGAGGATTCCTTATTACTTTCAGTGTCTAGTGAAAATGTTGAAAAAATCATCTCTCTCATTTTCTTTATTCCCATCCACCTGCAGAAACAAAAAAAATGAGTATTGATTGTACACTCTTGCTGTTCTAAAAAATTAATAATTTTCTGAAACTGCAAACTAAGGCAGGTGATCTTGGTGCAAAAAATGATCGCAAGAAAGTTGTAAAGCAAACAACCTGTAATAAACTCAAATGAACATAAAATTAATGAGCCGAAAAGAATTACTTCAAAATAAACAGATGATAGACTTTGGACATACAAAGACCCCAATTAAAATGGATTTTTCTAAGGTCCTTGTTAGTAGTGGAAATATCAAGCTGTGCATATGTGAGTTGGTCATATTAAGTCATGGCTAACATTTAGCTGTGTTCAAGATTGCTTGATACCAGTTCCAATCCCTTGCTTTAGGATGCCATTTTGATTTTTGTGATTCGACTTGAAAAATATTGGCTTTATCTTTCTCAAGCCTGAGCCTCGGGGGGTGCATACGCAGCTCATGCTACTCTTCCTTTAATGTCCTGACTCACAGTCACTCATAACTCATTTCAGGCCAAGCTTGTGGCTTCCACATGTAAGTTTACTTGTATCAGATACATTATTATGTTAAGGTAAGATACAATCTGCATTATGCCATTTCCCATACCACCAAAGCTTATCCATGTTTCTGGAACATTAAGCAACTAGCACTATTTCTACTCCATTCCAGATGGGGTGCAAGTCCATCACAGGGTTGCCCCCAGCAGTAAATTTATTGTCACCCATGAAGGTGGAGAGAGACTGCATGGGAGCAAGGTGCCTTCCTCAAGAAAACAAAGCAGTGACCCAGGCTAGTTGATTTAGAGACCAGCCCAGTGCCCATTAGCCACTGCTTTTTCCACATCAGACAAGTTAAACCACCTAATAGAAAAGGATCTCAATGTTGGCTGAAAAAAATTTCCACCCACAGACAAATTAAACAATGATTTCCACCAAACTTAATTTTGCATTAGTGTTATCTTTGGTTTAGTCTTATTCTTTGTGAGCTGGCCTTCTGATTCACAGCCTTCATGGTTGGCAGACTGAAAAAAATTTCATCATTAAAATAAAATAAATGACTGCCATAATATAATTATTTTTGAAAATTAAAAAAATGTCACAAATTGCAAAGTTTAGACGGTAGTTTTACCAATAGTGTAATCAATTATTGGTTACTCTATTTTTCCAGGCAAGAGTTGGCTCACAAGTTAGTTAACGACCTTACAGCCTCCTCTTCATGTAAATAAGGTTACAGATATGTGATTAGAATTTTACTACAAAAAAATTAATGAAGACATACCTTTTGTTGAATCTTTTTCTTTTTAGGTGATCTAATCCATCTACTTCAGTGTCTTCAGAACTAGCATACTAAAGAGTTTCACATTAAGGAAGTCCTTCTTAGGAAAGCTTTGAAGCTGCTATATATCTCATACAAGAAAACATGAATTTAGTCACAACAAAACAATAAAGTCTTAAAAAATGTGTGACACTCCCACGTACTAATCAGTGTAGTCAAATACCAATAATAATAAAGGCAATACATGTACCTTAGAATGTCGTTTCAACTTGAGATAACGTCTCTGCTCATTACGGAAATCCTGGATGTGCTTTGCTATGCCCTCTTTATTGAAACCAACCTCTGGGATACTGCAAACTGGTGCTATTTCTGCAGAGAACTCATTTAGTTTTGCCTTCATTTGTGGAGAGTTAAACTTGGGAAATTCTGGACCCCACTTTTCAGTTGCCAGAACCCTAACCCCCTTCTGCAAGAAATTTTTAGATCAATAACAAATGTTGAACTTACAAGTCACTGTTTATCTAAGTAAAGTGAAATAGAGGGATTTGTTAGATTTCTTTTGAAATTACGGCATTTACACAAGCAAGGTATTGGGTGGGGAGGTAAAGTGAAGTGTTATTGAGATTGTACTTAGTTACATGAGTGCCAAGTAAAATGCCACTGTGAAGAGGGGAAGGGAATACAGCTGTGCGATTTTCAGTTGTCCATATTAAATAATGTATGTTGAAAACGTTATGATACCGGTACAAGTTGTGGCCAACAATAAACTCATTGGAAACGTGTCTTACTTTGATAAATACAGTCGTCTCATTTCTGTTGTAAAGTTGGCAATAGCTGCCATTGTTGGTTTGACAGGTGGAGACGATGATTTTGACTGTACTGACTGCAAAGGTCGCCCAAATTCTTTTCTAAATTTCACTGCTTTACCTTACATTAAACCTAATCTCGTAAATATTGGTGCATCTGGTTCTCGGTGTGCTAGGTCTTCAATTGCTGAATCGTTGATGATTTCCTCCTCAAAGAACCAAAAGTTAAAAGTTTGGGATAGGTTGTTAAATAATTGTCAGCTCAGGTACTAAAAGCTTCGCAAATGTTAATGCAGGTGCACGTTACGTGGAACACTTACTTTCAAATGCTGTTTTGATTTCCTCATCAAATTTGGTTTCTATCTTCTGTATGAAGGTCAATGAGGACTTCTCCTGGTCAGAGACGTTGATTGCTATCTTCAGCTGCCATCTCGCAATGCAAACAAATGTACAACAAAGACAAAATGGCAGTGAAAAAAGCCAAGATGAAACACACCAAAACTTAGCTTACATCGAATGATATTACGGCATTTCTTATTGAATTGTTTTCCCGCTCTTTTTGTTACATCGCCATCCTCTTTCTGTACTTCAACTTTATTGATTAAAATTGGATTTGGCAAGGGAAGCCTGCTGGGCCACTGAACTGCTGGTGTACCTCCTTAAAAAAAAACATAGCGGCTCATGTAAACAAAACTTCCGAACTATATTCCTTGTTTCCTTGGCCTCATGAGCAATTATTCCAGAAGGAGTGAATGTACCTTGGTCCAGAGATGAAATTTCTGGTTGCGACTGCAATGAAAAAATGTACAGACATGTTCACTGTCCTTGCTTTGCATGCAAAGGAAGGGCAACTGTCAGAAAAACGGAACTTCGACATTGGAATGAAACTTGTCAGTTTACAGCCACCAATTCTGCTAGTGTGGTTAGCAATGACTCAGACAATGACTTACACATTTCAGATGATATATTCTTTGAAGATGTTGGAGAATGTGACCAACCAGCAGAAAACACATATGGAACAGGTTGTAATCCTGAACTAAGGCGTGACCTGCAACAAAGTGATGGGATCAACGACGATGAAGTAAACTCCATCCAGAGTCCTATGAAGAAGTTAGTAGTTAAGGTGGTTCTTGACGCACTGAGAATAAAGCATTAAAGTAGAGTGTCAGTAAGTATGTTTGAAGATGTCTTGGAGTATGGAAAGACATTGTTATTTACATCTCTAGGTGATGATGTAGATGGGGATATTTTGACTACTTCATTGCTGAAGAGTTGGAATGATGTGCAATTGCTTTTGAAAGAAGAGTGCTATGAAGATGCTAAACAGTAGTTCATTTGTTTCTGTCATGAGGAAAAAAGAATTCACAGGGGATGGAAGACTACCAAGAAGTTTGTTTACGATGGGAAGTACGGTGTCATGGAAAACAAACATGACGGGTGTCTTCACTGTGGTAAGGAAGGCTACATAAAGTACATGTACTTAGGTCTGGAAAATAAAGTAAAGAACTTGTTTAGAAGTAAAACAATGTGTACGAAAATGTTGTCACTCTGGTATGTAAAAGAACACTGGCTAGAGAATATGGAAGGGTGGCATTTAAAGAAAGAAATATGGCATGGAAATCGGTGGTCAGAGCTTCAGAGGTTTTGGAACCCAGACGGTGTTTGGGCTTTGCCAACTCACTGTTTACACTGTGACTTTCCCATATCTGCAGACCACTTGATAAACTCACCAGATGGCAATGGAGAAGGGGTCTTTAAAATTGTTGAATGTCCTGTTTGCTTTGAAAACTTTGAACATTTTAATAAGATGCCCAAAGGTTCTCCCTTAAATTCAGCACTCATAGGGCACTTTGACAACTGGCAGCCATTTGGCACAAGCTATAGAGGATCAGGGTCTTTTGAAGTTACCATTGCCATTATGAAAAAGAGCAAAATAAATCCTGTGGATGAAGTGTATGTTGTCGGATTTGTGCCATGCTGTCAGGTGCCAAATCTACCTGAGTCACTGGATCCTTTCTTGCAGCCTTTCATGAATGATTTGTGCCATGGGTTCATTCAAGGGTTTGAAGTGGACTACCCCACAGGAATCACAATTGCGGGCTATGAACCTTCTAGTGAAGAAACTGTGCGATTGCTATTACTGTGCTAGGCAGCTGACCACCCTGGATAATGCAAAACAGGGAAGCTTTTGGACCAAAGGAAATGTGGATGTCGTAAGTGCAAGATGGTAAGCCAGCATCTCGAGAATCACTTTCATCATAGACATCCAAGGGGATAGAGGACCATTGAATCAGAACTTGGAAATATTTTTGACATTGAACATGAAAGCAGGTCAAGTGTTAGAAAAAAATGTCTTCAGAGAAGGGTTTTACTGGCCTGTCCATTTTTCATAAATAACTTTATCCTCCCTATGGATTTGACATTTTTAATCATCTTGTTTACGATGTGTATCACACTGTTCCCCTTGATGTTGGCAAGAATCAGGTTGGTAAAGCTTTGGATCTAGAAATGCTGGACAAAGCCAAGCTTGATAAACAGATTGAAAACTTTCCTTGGACTGGTGAATTCAAGGATGGAGGCTCCTAAGACAACTCGGAAAAGATTCCAAAGGTATTGGTTACTGGAAAGCTGAAAGTTTCCATAAATACTCCTTTCCAATGGCCGAATGTATCATGGAAAGTCAGGTTAACAATCACGGGGAATATGAAATTGTGTCCCTTGTGTCAAGGTTAACAGAGCTGCACTTTCATGTTGGAAGAAATGGATGGACTCAGGATATGATTAAGTTGCACAAAAACTTGGCATGGCGACTAAATATACACATAGAAGAAGGTTTGGCAATGTGTACCATTTCAGTGCACAACTTACCTCATATTCATGAAGACATTTTAAACTTTTCAGCTCCAGATAACATTTGCTGTGCAGTATTTGAAAGGGCTGTGAAAGAGTATGTAAAGAAATCACACAATGGAAAGGCATTGAAAATACGTTTGCCCATGATGAGGCAATGAGAGAATACTTGAAATCAGTTGAGGTTAAAAAGGAAACTGGTCCTGGAAGGCATGATGTTTCACTGTTGAGTCCAAAAAAAGACTGAGAACTTTAAGTATTAGTTATATTAGCCCTAGTGGAATTGTAGTGGTGGTTAGTATGGTATTAAACTTGTTCATTGTATTGCGCAAAATTCTAATTTCTTTGCGCATTATAATTTGATGACGTAACAGACATAATTGTCAAGATTTTCTATCGCTAGACAGTGTTATGGACACCTAGAACCAATGGGTAAATATTTATCTTGATTTCTTTTGATATTATCGATATGAACTGAAACTAATTTGTTAACGCATTACTTTACAGATTTCGAATCTCCGATCCATATCCATGAATTTTGTGATAACATTCATCCGTTATTTATTGTAATAAAATATCGAGGTTTGGAACCTTTGGTATATTAATGTCCTAACACACAGTCACATTCATGAACTTGAAAATTTTCAATACACCTTTTGCTGTTCATTACTAGAAAATATACTTTCATTTATGCCAAAAGTTATATCAATAACGTAAATAAGTTTTTCATTAACTCTAGAATACATTTCATTTGTGTTAATCGAACTTTCAATTAGGATATTTGAATATGTATCGATATTCAATAATGTTACCTGACAAACAAATGCACGCTCAGACATTTTGAGCGGGAACTTTATAGTCATTTACATCAAAATATACTTCAATAACACCAACCAACAAACAATTGCATTTATTGACAAGCATTCATAAAGAATAGAAAATACATTTGCGCAATTATCATAAATATTGACAATCTATTGTGCGAATACAAAAGTATTAGCATGAATGTAACATTTTCTTGGGTGACTGGACATGAATTGTGCATTTTTCCCCTCCCCACACTGGGAGGTAGTCCTAGTGTGTTTCTAAATAATTGATTAACAATTAATTCCAAGCAGAATCAGTTTATTAATTGGTCTCACGGAAGTTTTGACGCCACATGCAACTTCAGCTACACGTGTGCGGCCATCACATAGATAGATAGATAGTTTATTTGATAACGCAGGTTACAGAATACGCAAGACTGAAGTCCTGATGTGGACCTGCCTATCTACTATTTAAAAACCAATGTATATACATGTGAATAAATAGAAAATCAACAGAAATTGAATAATAAATAATAATAATAACAAAAATAAATAAATTTTAAAATTTAGATATGATTAGATTTCTAGGATCATCCAGGATACACTTCAGCAATTCGTTGTAACGGCAAACGTCCTCTTGGAGTATCAGGCTGAATCACAAGAACTACAGCTTTTAGGTCTTGGAATTCTGAAGTCCACTATGGTCAGCTGTTAAGGGCAGGAATACATTCCTTGAGCCATCTCCGCCACACTCATAAAATAATGTCCTGGATCTTTTGCCATTGTTGATGCGGATGCAAAGGAGCGGTTTCAACGATGGCAAAAAGTTAGTTCATGATAGAAAGGTCTTGATAGTTCTCCACGATAAGTTTCGTCACTCAGTGTCCACAAGGCAGAATGATTGGAAATCTAGTATCATGGGAGAAAATCTGCGACCTTAAATGACCATCACTCTGGTAACTCCATCATTGTGGATGTAGTGGTTAAGCTTTATTAACTGGCTTTTCTTTGGTATCGGTTTCCTTGAGCTCAAAGCGGCATATTCATCATGGAAAGCTACATGCTGTGCTAAGCACACTATTTCCTCTTCAGCATCCCTTATTTCTTTGGGCAACAGTTCCAATATTTGCATTCCTGTTGTCTCTGTTGCACTTGTTGTGTAGTACTGTTCTTACTCTCGTGGGTACTCGAACGAAACGTGTCCAACTGGAATACTATTTTGGATCAAGTTTTCACACTCCTGGTGTGTTCTGTTTTAGAGCAGTTTCTTTCTGAAGGTTACATGTCATAAGGGTTGCACAAGCATTTGTGTCCTCTTTCCTCTCTCCTCTTTGAGATTCTTATCTCTGGCATTTTACCAGGTCTATCTGGGACTTTCATCTTTGACCACTCAACACTCGACAGTTCAGTGAACATCTGTATTTCACCAATTCGGTTGGCTACGAATGGTCGGAAGTCTTTTCCGCGCCCTCAAATTCACCTTAGTACATCTTTATTGTCAGAGTAGAATGTCATGCTCTGCATTAGTGCTTCGAAGACTGTCAGCAATAACTGTGTTAAATGCAGGCCTAAAATCGCACCCATGAGTTCCAGTCTTGGCACTGTCATCGGGGTCAACAATGCCACTTTACTCTTAGCTACAATCAGTCGACTGGTTACAGTATCATTGTATTCACAGTACATATAGACAGCTGCACCATAGGCTTACTAAGAGGCAGCATCATATGCACAATACGCTTCGACTTGACAGGCTCTGGGTGTCATAGACACCGGGTAATCTTCACCTCTTGCAGACTTTTCAATTGCTTCAACCAATCCCCGATTTTGTCTGCTATTTCATCTTAAACTTCATTATCCCAGGCGTAGCCTCACATCCACAGCTCCTGGAGCAGGATTTTGGCCATAATAACGTATGGGCATACAAATCCCAGCAGGAAAAAAATCTTTGCTACTTTACGCAGGAAGTTTTGCTTCCTTGTCGGAAATTCCTGGGAAACTTCAGAAGCAGTGGCGGTAAACACATCTCCAGTACTGTTCCACGAAATTCCAAGTGTCTTTGATATCAGATCTTGACTGCTGTTAATCGCAATCTCTGTGGCCTGCTCTTCTGTCAGAATCACTTCAATAACTTTTGGTGAACTAAAGATCCACTTCCTAGCTTGCATGCCGGCAACCTCCCATAGTGCTTTCAATTGATGGTACAGCTCCACTCCTTCGTCATCGTTTTCAACACTGTCAATAGTCCATATAGGTTAACTAAAGGACGGTCTCAGTGGCAAGGGGATAGTGGTCTTGGTTTCTTCAAGGGTTCTCCTGCGCAACAAACTGGGACTTCATAAGGGCAGAATTCTTTCCAAGAACTACATGGCTAAACTCAAATATGTCTGGCTCTCAGTTAGGGTCAAGGTCTCTCCAAAACAGTCGGAGGTGGGATCGGTCCTGCTCCTCAATCTCTATCTGGAGATACATTTCTTTTATGTTGCAAGGGACACCAACAGGATTTCGACGGAAACGGATAAGGACAATGAAAAGATCTTGCTGTCATTTCAGCCCAACATGGATCATGTCATTTAAGGAAGTACCATCACATTTAGTGGCACAGTCAAATACGATTCAACCTTTCTTAGTCGATTTATCCATCCTCATGACCACAAAATGGGGCAAATACCATAGCGTTAGCTGGTGGCTGTTCTTCTGAGGGTATCTTTTGTAAATATCCCTTTTCAACATAGGCCTGAATAGTTGCTTGATATTCTTCTTCGACGTGGCTGTTTTTGTCCAGATTTCTTTCGGTGCTTCGGAGGCGAGAGAGTGCCATGGGTTTAGTGTCAGGGAGATCAGGTTAGTTTTCTTTCCAAGGGGTGGCCACATGGTATCTTCCATTTTCGTACTTGAGGGAATCACTTTGCGTAAGCCTAGTCTTTCGTCTTTGGTGAGTACGAGTCTACCATCGCGGTCTTATTTATTTATTTATTTATTCGACTTTCACTGAGTACATAACATATAAATATGATAAATAATAGGTGACAGTTAATGTAAATTGGTATAAGAAGAAAAAGGAAAAAAAAACGAAA
Source organism: Pocillopora damicornis (assembly GCF_964200805.1). NCBI lineage: Eukaryota > Metazoa > Cnidaria > Anthozoa > Scleractinia > Pocilloporidae > Pocillopora > Pocillopora damicornis. The sequence continues at coordinate 9,722,685 of NC_142683.1, read as the reverse complement.
TTAACAATAGTGAGGAGAAAAACTCAGTGAGGGACAGTCATGACAGAGCAAGTTCCAACTAGGTGAAAGCCCAATAAAAATAATGGTAGGGGAGAATTTAAGCAAAATAGAAATAAAATAGATAATCCACTAAAATATCAAAATATGCGTATATAATATAAGAATTTACGTGTAAAAAATGTATTTCAATTCTTATTTAAAGATTAAGAACAAGTCTGTAAGAATCAAACCACGTGTGAAATGAAAATTTTCAACCCCCCTTCAAATTTTGCATGTAGTTAGGCACTCAGGGGATGCACAAAAATGCCCTTGTTAAAGGTTGCAGCACTCTTGTTGCCATGGTAACAACGGCTGCTTGTGCGAGGCCTGAGGCCTCATTTTCATTAAAAAAGTCGCAAAAAAAGAGTGAAATGTTTATTTCTCTATCTAAAGCTAAATACAACACTACAAATTGGCACTTCTACCATGCATAGTGACATCATTCGTCTTTACTTTGATACATTTAATTTTCCCTGGGAGTGAATGTGAACAAACCAATAGATTATTAATCTCGGTACAGTTTAGGTCATTTTTGTCGTCGGTTAAAACTTTTTAAAAATTTTCATTTCTCATGATGTTTGATCCTTACAGAGACTTTTTCTTATTAATTATTAATATCTACTAAAAACAACACTTATGAAAACTGGTTAAATTCCTAATGGAAGAGCACTTAAGACACAATGATTTCCAATTATAAACACTATCCTGATCAAACGTTTCAATAAGTGCTTTTTTATAATATTTAACTGCAGCTGCTTTGAAAGCATTAGTGCTAAGTAGGGTTCTTAGTGACAAAGACAAGGAATTCCACAATATGTTCTGCATTTTAAAGGCTGATAGTCTAAAGACTAGCTATGACAAGTGGACCTGGTTATGACTTTAGGTTGGACAAACTCTGTAATGTCAATGTTATATATGCGATTAATGGCCTTAAAGAAAAATACTAAATCCCTGATTTCATGCCAGAAAGAACTTGTAAGAGGTTCAGTTTAATAAATCTTTCCTTGTAAGGAATCAGGGCATCTGGATACCCTAAGATATACTTTGTTGCTTGACGTTGAACTCACTCAATTGTGCGTAAACCACCTATGCGCAGAGGCGTCCACGCATCATCAGCATAGCCAAGGTAAGATCGCACCAGGCTCAGATACAGAGAGTGCTTAACTGACATTCCAAAATGAGGGTCAGATGATCTGTAAAGTAACCCCAGTATTTGGTTGGTTTTGAATGATGAGGAAATGATGTGGGAACTCCATTTAAGATTATTGTTAACAACAACACCGAGATCTTTTTGGGTGTTGGTTTGAGAAAAAAACGTGATTTCTAATATTAAAGGTGCCTTGAATTGGAGATTTCTTTTGGGTTACACATACAGCTTCGCACTTGTCGAGATTGAACTTCATTCGCCATCTAGTAGACCAGTCGAACACTTTATCAATATCCTGTTGAAAGTTAGTTATGTTTTGGATTCTCATGAAGTGACACTTGAAGAGAGTCTATATAGTCGTTGTAGTTATCGTTGATTAGTGACTTGCATTCACGATGCAGAGCACAGAATTTTTAATGATAGTACTCACTGTTTGTCTTTTTAGCTTTATTTCCAGCATTGTTTTTTCTTTCGTCGCAAGTGGATAACTTAACCATCGATCCATGGTGGAGAGTTGATAACTGTAAGTTTAACTTTTGTTACATGTTTGTCAACCAGGGACATAAGTTGAGAATACCAATTCTCAAAGTCCTGTGTCACCGTTAAGTTAGTAGAGATCAGGTCAGTCAGGTTGGCATTGTGTAACTTTTTATTGAAGGTTTCAAACTCAGTTTTGTTGAAGTTATAAACAAAACGGGATTGTTTTGGTAATTGAAGAATGCAGAGAGTAAGATTGAATGTAACCGGGATATGGTCTCTGGGGAATGGCAAAACACTTTCATCTATTGTTTCGATGTTATGAATTGAATCAGGTTCGTTAGAGATAATGAGGTTTAGGTTTGTGTCAGACTTCTCGATTTCCCAGAATCTCTTTAAACTATTGTCAAGTCACAGCAGGATTCTTTTCCCTCACTTCAAATAGGTTCTTTAATGAACAAGGAACGGACAACATGAGATCGTGTTTTCGTGGTCTCATTCTTGTCAGGTGCACCATTACAGCTCCACCCAAGTGGTCTGAGTCAGGTGATAGGTCCACCATTTTTTCCACGGAGATCGAAAGATCGACAAGTCCATCATTTGCTGGCTTGGGAAAATTGCACTAGGTCAGATGCAGCCATTTATTCTGATGGTCGTTCCAGTTCACAACTCTGTAATTGACTTTCTGCAGACACGTTCTTGCACTTATTTCCTTTGAAAACGTGCCATCTACACTTTTGATTTCAATTTTTATTAGCATGGACTGAAATGTTTTGATGGTATCATTGAGCACATAAACTTTAATTTTTGCTAATGGCTCTTGCAGTCCCAGCATCCTAGCAACTGCTTCATTTAGGAAAGTTTCGTACGATGCATCATCTAGGATGGCATTTATATTTATCTTCCATTAGCCTTCATCCACACAGGGACAGTACGTAACGAATAAGACTCAGTCGGCGTTTCTGCATTACATCGTCATTGGCCCAGTTTCTGACAAAACTTTGCTTCCATGAAGAAGGCAGTGGTGATTTCCAGAACAACCATCCATTCCACCTGGGCAGTCTTTCCCCTTATGATCAGAGGCTAGGCAACGAAAACACAACTTTTTTTTCTTTAGTGATCTTCCAGCAGTCATGCACTCTTCTGTCATAAAACTCCTTGCAAAACCACACCCCATGATCGAAACTCTGGCAGAGAGAACATGGAGGCTTTATACTATTTAACTCTTTCCCTATTGCAGCAGTATGAAAATTTCGCATCCTGCTTTGTTCCTGGTATCTCGGTACTCTCACTACTCTTGGTGGTCTAAGGTGCTTGACAGGTTTCAGCTCAATTTCGTTCGCCATTTCTGCTGCTTCTATTTGGAATCTGACTTTGTCTTTCAACCAGTCTCTGAAAACTATGATTTTTGTCTAGCGCGTTCATTCAACTAGCAACTGTAATTTTCCAGCTGGCGATCAGGCAACTTTTTCAAAAGCAAGCTGTGAAGAGTTCCATCTTCTAACTCACCATCTCTTCTTTTGGCCTGTAACTTTATCACTAATTCTAACTAGGTCAACAAACTTCTCCAATGTGTGAATGTTGTTACTTCTTATTAACGGCACTTGGCGTGTACCTCCATGCTTCATTTTAGTATCTCTTTGGCCTCCTCGTATTCATGGACGTTGACTCTGAGACCGTGCATTCCCTGTGAGGCATTATTGCAAATGCAAGCAGAAAGTAATTATGCCAAGTGAGCTGATAGAATTAAATTCAGTTTTATACAAATTGTCTAAATTGTCTTGGCTTTTGTCACCTCAAATTTTTAGATATTTATGCATGAGCCCAGAAAGGTTCAAACATTTGTTGACCCTGGTTGGCCCCTTAATTACCAAGAAGACTACTAAAATGAGAGAGCCCATTTCTGTTGCAGAACGCTTAACCCTCACATTGCACATGTTGACCAGTGGGGATGATCAACAATTATTAGCTTTCAGTTATTGTCTTGGTAGGACCATTGTCAGCCACATTCTGAGGGAGACATGCGGTGCAATTTGGAAGGCCCTGGGAGACATTCATGTAGGACCACAAAGTTCACCTGACGACTGGAGAGAAATTTCAAAGGAATTTGAAGACCTGTGGAATTGAATTACGGTCAAGTTGCCGATGGTTCAACTCGCCAACTTGCTAACCCATAAAATCGAGTGGAAATGTTGGCAGGTTGGTTTTCAATCCAGTACAACTTATTAGAAGTTAAACATGTAGAAAAGTAAAAGATCTTTTGTAAGAAAACAATTTTTTTCTTCTTCCAACAAAGTCTATAAAGACATCATGGTGAATAAAGCAGGGAAACAAGACCAATGACTTAGAAAGCTCAGACGCGACCAAGATATTGTGTGACAACAACACTGCAAAGACTCCTCATGTCAATTGGTCAGATTTTTTTAAAGAAAACTTGGCTTTCTGGACAAGATCTTCAGTTAAAAAACAATTCTTTTTCCGACAAAGTTTATAAGGATGTCAAGGTGAATAAAGCAAGGTGAACATCGCCAATGACCAAAAAAGCTTTAGATGCAAGCGAGTTATTGTGAGACAACAACGCTGTAAAGACTCATCATGTCAATTGGTCAAAAAAAAAAAACTTGGCTTTCTAGACAAGATCTTTGGTAAAAAACAATTCTATTTATTTCTAATAAATTTTTTAAGAATGCCAAGGCAAATAAAGCAGGGTGAACATCGCCAACGACCAAAAAAGCTTTAGATGCAAACGAGTTATTGTGTGACAACTAGCGAATTGTTTTTAACGAACGATCTTGTCTAGAAAGCCAAATTTTCTGAAAAAAATCTGACCAATTGACATGATGAGTCTTAAATTTTGTTGGAAGAAAAAAAATTGTTTTGTTTTTTTTTTTTAACCAGAGATCGTTTACTTTTCTATATGTTTAACTATTAATAAGTTGTACTGGATTGAAAACCAACTCATTGACGTTTCTACTCGATTTTTATACATCGGTGAGTTGGTGTTGGCGAGTTGAACCGTCGGCGACTCGACTGAATACTGTGGAATTTACCTCACTGTCTTGGTGCAACTAATGGAAACATGTTAATATGAAATGTCCAAATAATAGTGGATCTTTATATTACAATTATAAAAGCTTTTTTAGCCTTGTATTAATGGCAATTTGTGATTCTCACTACAATTTTACTTTGGTAGATATTGGTGACTATGGGAGCAGTAATGACAGTGGTGGTTTATCACATTTCAGATATGGGAAAAGCCATTGAAGATGGCTCAATAAATTTCCCCAAACCTGAACACTTTAGAGGGTGTTATGTTTCCCTGTTACCTTACTTTTTGGTTGGAGATGAGGCCTTTTCCTTAAAGACACTGTAGAGCTTACAATTCAAGCAAATGTTTGTCTCCACAACTGCCTGAGGCAAACTGAGACAGCTTTGTATTGTCCATCTGGATTTGTAGACAGTATGGACCAAACAGGAAACATAAAGCCTGGGGAATGAGAAGTGTGATGTCTGACTCAGACACAGGTGCCCTGGTTGGGTTAAATAGAGTGAGAGGTTTTTTTTATACAGATTCAAGAATCATTGACTGATTACTTTAATTCTGAGCAAGGGGAAGTGCCTTGGCGGTGGGCATATGTAAGAAGTTCTGGCCCAGTTGCTACATAGTTGTATATGTCTGTGTTATGATATATGCTTGATGTTTTCCATAGATTTGCTTGAGTTTGTAGATGAATAAATTAATGCTTTACTTCTGTTAATCACAACATTAATTTCAGAGGCAACAACATTGCTTACCTGTAAGTGTCATATTCAGACTGGCATTAAGACCAACTTATTAATAAAAGTGTTTAAAAGTACTGAAAAAGAAAAAACTGTTCCAAGCTTCAAATTTCTTAGCAAGTTGACGATATTTTCTTCCTGTCCAGTGTGTGAAAAGCATTTGTACAATCTCTCATCAACATCTAAAAAGTGTCAACGGCATCCATCAAACTGTGCATTCTCTTTATGCTTTTATCATACTGGTATCATCATTAAATATAACATCCAAAAAAATATCTCTGACATTTTGCTGACCCAAAGCCATGAAAAAACAGACTAACAGCCAAGCACCTCAATGCCTGGTATATTTGATCCATGACACACCATATAAACTGAAAACTATACCTGCAACAAATACACCAGCACAGAAGCAATAATGAGACTTTTTATTTACTTGCCCAAATTGCAAAATAAACAATGTTATGTTCAAGTCCATGCTACGTTTAAGTAACATTACAGCAACTAGCTGAAATATTCACTCAAAAATGACTTGTAATAATATTAGTATACAGTTACAAAATCAAAGTTATAAGCATTTTGTTCACCCACTAAGTTGAAAAATAAACAATCTTGTGTTCAATTACATTAATTTGAAACTTCAACTAAAAGAAATTAATTTTAACACCTGTTATAATAGAAGTATCCCAAATAAATATAAATACAAAATTCAATCGACTCTAGTCAAATTATGAATAAGGTTGCCATGGTTGTTCTGCTCTGTAATTTGAAGAGCACATTTGATATGGTGAACCTCAACTGATTGAATTAATCGTTTTTTCATACATCAAATTGGAAATTTACATTTTCACCAGAATTCTTTTGTCTGGGGGCAACTGTTTTAGCTGGGGTGTGATTAAATTATCAAATATTTCATCATCATCCTTTTCCTTTTCCTGACTTTTGTAGTCCTTGACAGTACTTGCTTCAAGTGACTGAATTAATGTCATTTCTGCTTTTTTTTCAACATTTTGTGTTTTCTTTGACTCAGTGCTGGATTGTTTGCGGAACTTCCAGGAAGGCTGCTTGGTTTTAGTCACTTTAGTTGGAGTGTGTTTCACTGGTGGCTGTGAGGTGTCACTGACAGCCTCAATATCTGGGGTTAGACTTCTGGCTGTGTCACTGCCTTCATCATTTGAATCAGAAATGTCAATGCTCTCAGTTTCAAAATTTGATTTCGTTCTTCATTCAGCAATAAATGGCTCCAGCCATTGAAAGTAAGGATATATTTCTGATAAATTTGATTTCACCTCCATAACATTATCGCGACCTGTCCCAGAAACCTTGACTTTCTTTAATTTTTTCTTCTCTCTACTGTACCTGTTATGCAAGTTTCAGAAATATGCTTGTGCCTCGTCTGGGGAGAAATTTTACTCCAGTTAAGAAATAAAAATTTATTTATTTATTTTTTATTATACTTTTTATTTTTTATTTTTTTTTAGTTTAAATGATTCTCTTCGCTTCTCACTTTAGAAGTTAACAAAGATTTTCAATAAACTAGCCACTTAAAAAAACATTTGAGAATGAAACAATTTAAGATGTGAGGAATCCTGAATTGAAATAATCTCGTCCACCATTTGTCTTTACATTTCACAAGGGAAGAATTGCAAATCATTCCTATTACCTTTCGTCATGCCCATTGTATTACCACCTTGAAACCAGGCTTGTGTTTTCTTCTTTTTGTCTTTAAAATCTGTACACTCCTTGTCATATAAGACTCCATAGTTGCGAACAACCTCGGAAAACTTTTCATGAAAGTCTTTAGGGACAGCTTCGACCATTTTGTTGAAATGCTCAACTGTGGGGGAAACTGGAGCGAGTGAGAACCTGATGGCCGCCTCACCACCTGTGTATACAGGAAGCTCACGCACACTTATCAATACTTAGCATATGATTTACATCACCCTCAATTCCTTTAGAGCATCTACGAAAACCATTGGACTACAGTACCCACCTTTGTTTTCTAGGACTGATAATTAACTTGGCAGCACCTTGTTGACTATTCCCTCAAAGAAAATTTGAGATTGTAGTCTAGCTGTTAAAAATATTTTATCACTCTCATGTCTTTCCAAAATGGCACACTTAGCTCTATGTCTTCACATTTTGAATCTTATTTTACTTGTGTCTCTTTTAAGGGAATAGCTTGCTCTAATGATACAGCCAAAGTACTTTCACAAATGGAACCTGCACCAAGAAGAGCCTTCAATGTCAAATATCAAACCTGTTGTGGGTGGTGACCATCACATAATTGCTGAGCTGTTGTCAATTTCTCCTTTGGAAGTTCCAGTGGCTGCATTTTCAACCAAGAGATGCTTTAAATAAGTCACTGGTTTTGATGGAACTGCCTTTGCTTGTGGAGATTATGAGATTGCATTAGTCAATGGGCAAGGAACTGTCATCCAGCAGCAAGAATTTGTGTCTGTCCACAGTGAAGGTTTTTTGTAGGTTATTGGGCCAAGGAATTTGTTATCCATTACAACTAAGAGACAATCATGAACCTGACAGAAACTTTTGGAGTGGTTTTGTTAAGGTTAAATGCCAACCTCTTGCCAACTCCATGGTCTTTTTGGTTGAAGATATTTGCAGGAAAGTAGTTCTCTGCCCAAGTGATCACAATTTCTTGACAGAAGTTGATTACACGTAACAGTTCAAGCAACCTCCATTTACCTTAATTGTATCTGTATATCCTGAGGTAGGGGACATGATACTTATTCAGGGTGAATCTAATGGAGACATTTGGCATGGACACATTCAAAGTGTTGACTTTATTAACAAGACAGTGGATGTTTACTTCTATGGCAAGCCGATTGTAGCAATATTCATTAATTTTATATATATTCAATTCAATATTTATATTTATGAAATATTTTTTTCATTTGTTCAATTTAATATTTAAAATTTGGAATTTTCTTAAATTCATTTAATTTAAAATGTTTATATTTATTTAATCTAATCGCTCTATATCCATTTAATTTAATCCATATATATTCATTCAATTCAATCTGGAAAAATATATATTTAATCTCGGGGACTGGGTCGAGCCATCGGATCAGAAAGAAAAGGGGCTGGGAAAGAATCATTGCGAGATCATAATGACGGACGAGGAAGATTTTGACGTTGGAAGAGACCTACTGGCGTTTTTAGCCTCAGTATTAGACAAAGCGGAACATATTTGCCAAAATGATGTGGGTGAAGGAGCTGCCGATGCGCATGCTGAAGTTATTAATCAGAGTATCAGAATGCTTAGATCGATACGAGATTGTCGTGGTATTGGAGTTAGTGACAAAGAGGAGCTGGATTCAGACCACGTTTTGACATTCCTGCTGAGATGTTGGAAGAATTGCGTGAATTGGGATTCAGTTGGATTACGATTGGAGAAATGCTGGGTGTTTCAAGGTGGACGATTCACAGGAGAGTAGAACAATATGGTTTTTAAAATATGACAGGATTTCATCTTCTGCCTGATGAGGAACTAGACGAGATCGTGAGAGGCTTCATTTCCGACCATGGACGAACTACTGAACAGGGCTATGTTGGAGGTTACATAAAAGCACTTGGCTTAAGAATTCAAAGAAAAAGGTTAAGAGAAAGCATGGCAAGAGTAGATCCACAGAATACTTCACTTTGATGGGGTGTTGTTGTTTCACGTAGGACTTATCAAGTACCGTGGCCGAACTCCCTGTGGCACTTATATGGACATCATGCTTTGATGCGCTGGAACATTGTTGTTCACGGATGCATAGATGGCTTTTCAAGAAGAGTAATAATGAGCGTAAGATCCGACGATGGCAGACACCTAGGACGGCAGACTCGGTCAAGGGGGCTTGGGGAAAGGTTGCCGTTCCAATGGCGCGAAAAGTAGCCTTAAGATAGCGCGCGCGACGGCGGCTGTAGTGGCTTTCCTCTTTGAAGTTTAGGAAAAGCGATGGCTACCTTTAGAAAGGCTCGTGAATTTTTGATCGCAAGTTTCGATGATGGTGACATTTCAGAAGATGAATTTTTACTGCTGTATGATGCCAACATTTCAAAAAATCTCGATTATCCTTGCCAGAATTATGAAGATTTTGACCTGGAAGGACTCGGCGAAAGTGAGTGCTTGGCAGAATTTCATTTCCAAAAAAGGGACATACCAATTCTCGCAGACGTAATGGGGCTGCTTGATTCGTATCGATGTGAACAAGGGACTGTATGCGATGGAATTGAAGGCCTTTGTCTTTTGTTAAGAAGATTAGCGTACCCTTGTAGGTACGGTGACCTAATCCATCGTTTTGGCCGCCCAGTACCAGAAATTTGTATGATCGCTAATTATGTAATGGAAACTGTGTACAGCTTACATCATCACCATCTGACAGCATAGAACCACACCTTGATGAGTCCCCCTCTACTTCAGAGATATGCTGATGCCATACAAAGGAAAGGAAGTCCCCTGCCAAATTGCTTTGGCTTCATAGATCGTATAGTAACACCCATTTGCCGACCACAAGAAAACCAAGGAATTGTGTACAACGGACACAAAAGAGTCCACGGATTGAAATACCAATCTGTTGCATTGCCCTGTGGTATGATAGCCAACATGTATGGGCCAGTAGGTAATGGAAATTATTCCTTTCAAGTTTTAGCAGGAGCCCAAGTAATGGGCTCCTGGTTCTAGTCACATTAGAACCATCTATCACACGGTAAATCCAAACAGCATGTTAAATAGGTGAAAGCAGTTTTTAGCGTGAAACATATCAAGTAGTAGAAATAAAAATATACATTTTTTTTAAAATTACAGAACACAATTTTCAATCAAAATGTGCATTTTCTTCCAGAGGGCCACAAACGTGATGCTGGAATGTTAGCTGATTCTGGCCTTCTGCAAGTCCTTGAACACCATGCTTTTTTGCCGACTGGTAACCCCATGGCCTTATATGGTGACCCTGCTTACCCATTAAGAGTTCACCCTGTTGCGCCATATCGCACGGCAGGTATCACTCCTCAGATGGAATAGTTTAACAAGTCGATGAGCAGTGTCCGCATTTCAGTAGAGTGGCTTTTTGGGGATATTGTTAACTATTTTAAATTTGTTGATTTTAAGAAAACTCAAAAGATATCATTGAGTGCGTTGGGAAAGATGTATATTGTATGTGCAATTTTAAGGAGTGCCATGACTTGTTTGTATGGCAATTTCACATCAAATTTCTCTGACATTGACCCACCAAACCCTACGGATTATTTTTCTTAACAATTAAAACTAATTGTACCCTGGAATGAATTTCAATGATAAATTCATGTAAAATACACAATTAGTCAATAAGATGTAACAGTGTATGTCTGCAACCTGCCAATAAACTACTGTTTAAAGTTTTGGTATTTATTCTTTAGTATTTGTAGTCAGGTCAACTGATGTATAACAACAACTATAATTAATGTAAGAAGGGTTCAGAATCCATTTCAGAGGGTATAAGGATTCTAGAACTGCTCACACAAGTTTCAAGTGAACAAAAAAATTTCAATACAGATGCCACCTTATGGGGGTTAAAGAAAGATTTAATCAAAGAAGAAGCCATAAGACTCCTTAAAACAAGCTCATTAACAGACCTTTTGGAGGGAAATATCTAAAGGTCTGAGACAGGCCTTCTTTCCAAGGGCCAGAATCAAGAGTTTTTCCACGAGAGGACCAGGCAGGTGTGACTAGGGTCATTTAGTTATTCAAGAATCCTGAGTAGTTCGAGCTCCTGGCTTATTCCTAGGGTATTAGAACCCCCAAATCAAATCCCTGGAGTAAAAGGCTCAAATAAGCTTGAAAAATGCACTTCCCATAAATATCTCTCGTGCCAATAGAAGCCGACTGATTTTGATCTAATTTTGTCCAATAGTTGTTTGAACCTTTAGGAAATTAATTCCTAAATTGGGGTAATTTGATATTGTTTTGCTGATTTAGAACAGTTAACCATTAACTGGGTCACACAACTATTCAAAAAGAGAGAAAAAATAGGGATTTTTTTATTTTAATTATCTCTAATGTGCAACATTGTGTATCGACAAACATATGATCACAGAAATTACCTATCATAGCACTGTGTTTGTGGGCAAAAAAATTTTGGGGCTCTGTAAAAGATGGGTGGTCACAGCCCTCTGAAGTATATGATTGTTGATGTTAATTCATGCAATTTTTGCCAAAAATCTGATGTTTATTCAGTTAATTTCATTTTGAGAATGGGATTGTGGATGTTCATTGTCGTGGAAGTAATGTCTAAACATGACAGATTTGTGAGCTGAGAAGTCACTCATCATTGAAATTTTGTCACTCTTACAGTTAATTGGAAAAAATATATATTTATAAATGCATGTGTAAATCATATATTAAACATTCATACAGAATTGAATAACAGATGTTAGCAGTTGGTAGTGAGTTTTGCCGAATATAAGTTTCACAAGTTCAACCCTTTACATACCTATTATGATTATGCTCAATGTACCACAAAACCATTTCCATGGGACAGTTGGGGCTAGAAGCCTCCATCTGATTTTGGGTAAGTTATGTGACAGTTGTTCTTCATATTCTTAACTATACCTTAATTTAGAAAAAAAAAACAACTGATCTCTGACTGAAAAAAAACGCTGCATAATTCTTTAAGCTAAATATTATTAATTTTTGAGAAAATCATTAAAAACTAAATCCTGAGAATTTGCCACATTTTGAGTTTACAATTTAGGGCGAAAAAGAACACTTCACATAAAAAAAATAACACACTCTTAAATCCATGACAATTTCGGGAAAGAATCAAATCTTTTGATCATGAAATTAAAGGCTCATTTGACCTTCTTTAATAGCATATTAAGACTTCCACATTTTCATAGTTTAATCCACATTTTCCTGGTGGACGGAGCTGGATGTTCTCAGCAAGTTGGATTTGCCAAACATGTATCTACAGTAATGCATGCAAGAAAACTGCTTAACAGTTGTGCAACCAATTTTTATTTCCAGAATTGAGAGCAGAACTCTGGTGCAAAGTACATTCTTGTGCCTTTCACAGATTGTACATTTGCACCTCTACTGTGGAGTAATAAATGATGTCCAGCTATGTTAAAATGATACCTGAAGAAATTAGGTATCCATCTGTGCAAATCTTTGATATTCACCTTATCAGCCATGATGGACAAAATCTGCCTTCAAGACCTCCATTGGTCTGTGTTGTTATAATGTTCAGCCAAACACTCCATTAGAGAGGAGTCAATAGCACTTTCTTCAAACTCTGATTTAACCTGTGAGGACAATAAAGTTTCAGTTTCCTCGGGAACAATCTCATCCAAGCATGCATTCACAACCTGTTGTACCTTTCTAGTATAAGGCCTTTTTGTCTACTCGGAAGCTTCCGCCCATGGTGTTTCCAGGGAATGGTGAATTGGGCTTATATCTCTTGAAATCAGGAATTTGTTCAACTTTTCCCTCGACATTACAGTTTTTTCTTTGGTGAAAGATGGTTCATAGAGATTACTTTCTTATATAGGACTTGATATTGTGGTAAAAGAGGTTTCATCTTCCTCTTCATCTTCCAACTCATCCCTCTCTCTCTAAACCACAAAAAATGAAAGAGAAGAGAGAAAAGGGAAAATTTAAGTGAAGGAGAAAAATACAGCAAGGGAAAAGGGGGAGAGGGATTACAAAAAGATTTAAATCTATGACAATTTATTGAACAGAGGTCAACTACAGAAACTTATCATTCGTTGCAGTCTCCTCATGGTTATCTTTCCTTTTGAGTGATATTTCGAAAGAGTATAGATTAAAACATGTCAAAATCCCATATGAACATAAAACTGTCGTTTGCATCACAGAAGCCAATGGCAGAGCTTCATTCGCAGCACCAGTTTCTTGTAACTGGCCCCAGCAAAAATCCGCAGGAACCAGCCAAATGTTCTACTTATTTTGAGACCAAAAAAGTATGGTGTGATTAGTCACCAGTCCCCTCTAACTTTATAGAGATAAACAAATTGAATGGGGAGAACCTGTTCTGGTTGCCTGATACTTACAGTATTGTGCAAAAGTAATGCAAACGGAATTAGGAGAATTTCGTTATTTGTTCTAACGATCTTTCGTTGAAAGTTCGAGCGAAAATTCGAACGAAAGTTCGAACGAAAGTTCGAGGCCTCTTAAGTGACATTTCGTTTCAACAAAGGGCGCTTTTTCGTTGAATTTTCGCCACAAAGCGAAACTTCGCGGCGGAAAGTGTCTCTTCAATCATTAGTGTTCGAAATTTCGCTTCGAACTGACAATACTCCAATATCACGCACCGCCATCTTGGATCGAGGGCCGCACCAAAACGAGGCTGGACGGGCATCCTGGACGACATGCTTGTTTAGCCAATATGGCTGAAGGTGGATTTTCTGCTGCGTGGTCGAAATCTCTCCGCAATGTTCCGTTTTTTGACGCCTCTTTTATCGAGACATGGCTTGAGACCGATGGAGAAGTCCCGAAGAAGGTGGTAACTCGTGGTTATAGTAACTTCTGCGAAGGGTATATCTTCGATGTCGAAAGTAAAAGTTTCCTTTCAGTCTCAAATTTAACTGCAACACTGGTGTGATTTCACGTTACGCATGCTTCTTTAAGCATCTTAGATGGTGCTTTTTTTTCGTTTATTGCACGATTCGCCATTCGAAATCTCTTTTGCAAAATCTATAGTGTATTAAACTTCCATATTCGCACTTTGCTTTCAGTAAAAACTCAGGATACAGAAGTAATTATTAGAGCTCGAAGCTACAAATCACAGAGAAAAAATGAAGAGCCATGGAGGTTACAGGTAAGCTTATTTATAATATTTAAGTTTTGTCTCAGCTCGAACTTTGCTTGATGTAATTTTCATACGAGTTAATTCTTAAAACATACACACACACATTCACAGCAGATATTTATCCATTTAATTTTTTTTAGGTTGAGATATCAAGGACTCCCGAAGTTAAAATAACCAGTACCTCCTGCAACTGTGAAGCAGGTGCAGGGCTCTGTAACCATGCAATAGGGCTGGTTTACCTCCTTGAGCATAACTTGATTTAGTAATTACTCTAGTAGCGCGATTTTGTAGTTTTTGTAGTTTCTCACACAGCTGTTGAGACAAGCCATCCCAAACAACACTGCAGTAGTCAAAATGTGGTTCGATAAGACCTTTATATATTTTAATAGCGGTATGCATTGAAATAAAAGGTCTGACTCGCTTAAGTGCAACGATACTGGAAGCGAACTTTTTTGAAGTTGCGTGTATGTGTTCCTTCCAGGATAGGTTTTCATCTATGTTCAGTCCGAGAGCTTTGCTATGATCTGTTTGGTTTATTTTGACGCCCTCTACATTAACATTTATTGTCTTGTCATTTGAAGACTGCATTTTTTGACGCGAGCTAATGACCATAAACTCAGTTTTTGCCACATTGAGGCTTAACTTGTTAGCTTTGAGCCAGAGATTAATGCTTTTCAGTTCAGTATTGATTTGGATCTCAAGACCAAGCATGTCAGATGCAGCAAAGGTAACATTCATGTCATCAGCATACATTCTAGGGGAGCCTAAGCTTAAGCAATTTGGTAAGTCATTTATATAGATCAAAAAGAGTAGAGGGCCAATTATTGTTCCTTGGTGAACTCCACAGTTTAAAGGGCTTGTACTGGAGAGGTGATTGTTTACGTTGCATCGTTGTAGACGGTTTGCTAGGTAAGATTTAAACCATTTCAGTGCATCTTGATCCACCCCATACTTAGCAAGTTTTTGCAAGATGATTTCGTGATCTATAGTGTCAAAGGCTTTCTTTAAATCAATGAAAATTACACCATTGAGTAGACCTTTGTCAACATTGACACACCAGTTGTTGCTTGTCTCCAGCAAGGCAGTAAGCGTACTTTGTAGAGAACGAAAGCCAGACTGGCAACTGATTAATAAATCATTTACATTTAGATAGTTATATATTTGGTCATAGATCATTTTTTCAAAGATTTTGGCCACAGAGAACTGGTCTCCTTAACATGAACGTTGAAATTAAGATCTTTATCGATACTGACACCAAGAAGTAGCATTGTAATAGCAATAAAGGTGACAATGCCATTAAGTGAAACACATAGATCATCAGTGTCAGTTCCGAACCACATAGAGAGACATTTGTTTGGATTAGTTGTCATACCATTACCCTGAAACGAATCAGATGCTAGTGTCAAGCCACTTTGCAGGGAGGTCTGAATTGTACTTGGTTTTTAATCTACGGAGAAAAAGTTGAGTGTCATCAAGAATAGCAAATTCATTGAGGAAGATGTTAAATCACAAGGGTCCGAGAACAGACCCTTGAGGCACACCCTTATGAAGAGATAGCCAACTGAAGTAGGCATCACCAATCTTTACCCTAGAAATTTTATACAGTTCTCTGATAGGCCATACGCCTTGAGTTTGGATAACAATAAATCATGCAGAAGGCAGTCTTCGAGAGATCAATGCCTATCATGGCTACATGCTCTTTACTGTCCAAAGCGGTCCTTAACCCTTTAATTCCCAAGATCTGATTGTCAATGATCCACTCTAACTGCTACACATTTCCTTGTAATTTAGTTTTGAGAATTTGGTGTTAGAACAAGATAACAACTTTTTCGTGACAGCTTTAAGTATTCTCATCACCAGTCTGCTGGATAATGTACGGTTATCATAGGGAGAAGTTACATGTCAATCACCTCTGGGAGTTAAAGGGTTTATTCCTCAAGTAGACGTAGAAACGCAGTCTGGCAGCTATAATGCTTGCGATACGCGGATAAGGTGATAAGTTATCCTGAAAATTGTCACAAAGTTGCATGAAGAGAATACGCTCGAAAACATTGTTAAATGCAACCAGCACAGTAATTGGTCGATAATTAGATTTAAGATTTTCATATCCCTTCTTGAAAAGTGTTTCATCTCCCATCTTGAAAGCGTGGTTTATCTCCTTGTGTGTAATGGGTAACGAGTGAACTAGACGTTCTTCCACTCTATAAAAAGCATCCTCTTCGTTAAACGTGGAGGGCAAGGGCAGTCGTGATAACGCGTCAGCCACTGCATATGGCTTCGATGGAACAAATCTGATGCTGTAATTAAATGCTGACAGTATGATGGCCCAACGCTGAAGGCGCATGGCTGCCAGTGAGGGAGTAGATGTCTTGGGACCAAACATTTGCTCTAACAGCTTATTATCAATGAGGATCGTGAAATGACGACCGTAAAGATACAAGTGGAACCGTTTCAAGCCAAACATAATCGCCAAAGCCTGTTTGTCTATCTTCCCCGTAGTGTTTTTCGTGTTCGTTCAGAGTTTGTGACACGTAGGCAATCGGGCGACGGTATCCCGTGGGATAACGTGCATCATAGCAGCACCCAAACCACATGAGAGGCGTCAACTGATGATTCCATCAGGAATTCTGCGCCTTCAATCTGCACGAGGATCTTCACAGCAGGTGCTGAAAGTCGTGACCTACGCAGCTCTTATTTCTGACTCTCTTCCGTGGCGAAAATGGACCCAAGATATTCATCTGCCGTGTTGTCCTGCAGTCCAGTCTCTGAATCCTGTTCTGTGTGATGCACATGTTGTTTGCTCGCCATCTTTTTCGGTGGTGGTTTTGCATTGCGACACTCAGACTGTAAATGACCCGTTAAATGGCAGTTAAAACACTCAGAATCCTTGTATTTGCATTTGTCTGGGGTGTGGATGGTTGCCCAGTTTGCTGAGATTGTTTTCCACGCCCGCCGTGACGTCGACCCACCGAGCGACCGCATAACCACATGTTGTCGCGCTTGACCTGTTTGGGCGACTGCATCTTCCGCTACTTCTTGAAAAGTGAAGTTGCCTGATAATAACTCTCCCACAAACTTTACGATACTTTACCCCGGTTTCTGATTTGCAGAATGAAATCGGTATCTCTGCGCGACTTTTAAGCGAACGGACTTGTAATGACCACGCAGCAGCGTTGCGAGTTGGTCAAAAGTCTTCATATTCGGCGCTTTGGGAATGACAAATCCTTTAAGACTCGATAAACACCACTTCCAATAGATGTTAAGAGTATTGTTCTTCGTTTAGATAGCTGAGAGATAGCTTTTTATATCTTCAGACTCAGCACTGAAGACATCAAAAGGAGGTCTTCCCGCCATGTGGTTTGCGGTGGTTTGAGCTGATGTCGTAGATTTAACAACCGGATTTTTCCGTGATGCTCCGCCGGAGCCGGCGTTCGTCGGCGTTGGCTGTTCGTTCTCCAGTTTACCTCGTCGCCACTGTAGCGTATAGCGTTGGAATAGACTTTAAGGCGTGAAGAAAAAATCGAGAAGTTCCTTTTCGTACAATATCCCAACCACCCTGAAACATGAAAACGAGGCTGACAAGCGACAGCGTGAAGACTTGCGTCATACACCACACTAACTTTAAGCAGTTTTTGTGGGATGGTCTCGAAAAATTCTTCAAATATTTTTTCTCCAAATTACTTTTGGGGCAAAGCCTGACTTCTGAATGAATTTCAACACAAATCAAACTGTTGCAAAATTACGATGCCGCAAATTTTAATGTTCTTGATCAGCATACAGACATATCTACGTGCCTTCATGTTATCACGAGTTTACAGAATAACTTTGCAGCTAATAGCTTCGAGAAAAATAAGACTGAAAAACAAAAGAATCAGCCACGACATGGTATTTTTTAAGGAAAAGAGCATTTGATTCGTGATTTTTGCAACAGATTAATTGATCAACCACATAAGCACAAGCGTTCATCATATGCCGATTCATGAAGATACCCATGAGCCAATGGATACACGCATTACTAATTATGGAATTGAATCACTTCAAAAGATTCGATACAATTCTTCAAAAGACTAAAGGATACTTATCTCTACGGGAGCCTGGTTTTCGGAAGATATCTACACCCAATTTCAGTGAAGCAAAAGATTCTAATATGTACGTCGCTTAAACCTCTTCATTGTGCTTTTCATCTTCCGCCAATCCGTGATAATGCGAAATTCATTTTTTACGATCTCCATAAATCAACGTAGAGAGGAAGCCAGTAAGCCAAACAAATTAAGGCAGAAAAGGGGTATATTTCTCAAGAAACCCAGGAATTTTCGCTATAATTTTCATGCATCTTCTTTTCCTTATTCTCATTAATATCGTCATCAAATTTGTGCGCCCAAATTCTATAATGATATGAAGATCACCATCAGAGCTGTGTACCAAAAACGCAGCGACCTCAACAAACAGATTCTGCAGTGTCGCTCTGAACTTTGCAAATCTGCCCTGAAATCTGTCTAGAAAATCAAATTCAATAGCAACACCGACTTCGGAAGAGAGGACGGCATTGAAAAGTGGAAGAGAGCGAGAAGACATGGCAAAGCGGCCGACAAAGGCGGCACAGCAGTTGTTTCGCTATATGAAATATATGATAAAGATGTCGCTTCACTAACCGAAACATTGTAAAAAAACACGATTAACTACCTTATAGCGAGAGAAGAATTCCCGGCTAACGAAAATAATATGAGTATCACCACTTTTAAAACTTTGTCTTTACTTTTTAACTAAAAGCTACAATCCCACGAATCCTGGTGGACGTATCGTCTCTGCTTGTGGTTTTCCTAACGAACTAACTTCTAGCTATTTAGACAACATTATGGTAACTATCGTCAAATCTTTACCATCATACATTAAAGACAAGCAACACGCACTTGAAATTTTTCGCGATTTTAATTTCCTGGGCTAAGACAAATTTATTTATACTATCATTCCCAATTACGAGGATTCTGGCTCTTGCACATTTCGCTCAACATTAGTTTTAAGAACAAGTCTCTGTAAGAATCAAACATCTTGGGAAATGAAAATTTTCAACCCTCCTTCAAATTTTGCATGCAGTTAGGCACTCAGGGGGGATGCACAAAAATGCCCTTTTTAAAGGTCGCTGCATTCTTGTTGCCATGGTAACAACGGCTGCTTGTTCGAGGCTCGGAGCCTCATTTTCATACAAAAACGTCGCAAAAAAAGAGTGAAATGTTTATATCTCTATCTCAAGCTAAATACAACATTACAAATTGGCACTTCTACCATACATAGTGACATCATTCGTCTTCCTTTTGATTTATTCAATTTTCCCTGAGAGTGAATGTGAACACACCAATAGATTATTCATCTCGTTACAGTTTCGGTCATTTTTGTTGTCGGGTAAAACAGGGAAAACGTTTATCTGAATGTCTCCAAAAATACACTGATTCTGGAACTGAACTACCCACCTAGCTGGATAATAATATTTTAGTTTTTAAATATTTAAAAATCTTGGCGGGCCTGCCTCTACTTTTTATAGGGGCAATACGCGAAGAAAGCTCAAAATCAGATATTGCATAATTTGGTGATGTTTACATCTAATGTTCTCAACAACAAATGTTTCAGACAAATGAAACATGCACGGCTTTGGAAGAAATTTATCTTATGAGTAATATCCTGAAGAGAAATCTCGCCTCTGGTTGTCATCTTTTAAAAAAAATTGATCAAACTTCTTGGAGGACTACTCGACATAACTACAAACATATACCTCAAATCGTGTGCATCATCCAGATTCCGAGTGCTGCACCTTCTTTCATGGGAATTTGAGCGATCTGAAGTCCTCTGAAGATACACTGATATACCTGTATGTCATTTGAAACAAGTTGAAGTCGGCTGATCTACACGAAACTATCCTCACACCGGTCATTTGTCATAAACATGTACGTTGTCACGATGGCGTGACGCTGTATTTCTCCATGAAGTTTCCATCGATCGCCCCAAAGAAGACGAGAAATGGACATTTTTGGATATATCAGCAGATTTCCGCGCATTCTAAGTAAAAACAACCAAAAAAAAAGAAGAAAACTTCAATTGAACGCTCGTAAACACTGAGAATCTAAGAGCAGAAATCGCAGCTTGTCAGCGGCAGTACTACATGTACAACCCAGTCGTCACAATAGCAATTTGTACTACTTGCGCGAAAATCATCATAAAGTGGAGATTTTGAAATACTCAGTATCCCTGCAGTACAGAAAACGGAACAGGGATTTCATCGCAATCAATTTCCAAAATTTTGCTTTTTTCAGGGAGTCTTTCACGTGCTCGAACGTTGTATTGGCTTTGAGCCTTGAGATTTATTTCCCTTGACAATAAAATGCTTAAAGTGCTTACAAAATTACAAAGGAACTATTTTTGATGTCGCTTGGACCGAGAAATACAGATTTGAAATAATTAATGCTGTCACTGATCAACCAAAGGGCACAATCTTCTCAGCTATTAGCTTGATGGTCTCCACAGACTAACGTTATTAAACCGAACGATCTCCTTTTTCCTCCTGGTGAGCCGGCCACCTCAGGGGAAAATTAAAGAGACCTTTGACTTCCTCTCGTGTAAATCACTGGGAGATTGCGTTATGTTCATCTTTCTTTAAGCTTGTAAAAGATATCCGGGAGAAAAGTATGGAAAATAATGGTGATGAAATCGTTGTTCTTTTTCCTGAAGGACATGAAGCAATCCGGATTACATATTAACCATGGGGAGTTTCGTTCAAGTGACAAGTTGCGATTTACGTGTCGATAATAAGTTGTTTGAAAGGTGGAATTATGACATAATGATTTCATTAAATCTTTTATTTCGAACTTTGTTATGATTTTTTTCTTTATCAAGACATGGAAGGAAACATTGATTGACTCGATAACACTGCGGCGGTGATAAGTCTCTCCTTGTCATATCTTATGCAAATTTTTTAACAGTTTTCTGACAGTTTTCAGATGATTTGAAATATCTTAGCTCCTGTCACAAGGAAATGATAACTGCCCTTATCTGCTCTTTGTAAGGAGATGCCTATGTCGTTCAAATTGATTTGGTTGCAACTGGGTTTCACCTGTAGTACTGCCGCTGACAAGTTACGATTTCTACTCTAAGATTCTCAGTGTTTACGAGCGTTCAATCAAGGTTTTCCTCTTTCTTTGGTTTTTTTTTTGGTTGTTTTTACTTCAGAAAGCGGAAATCTGCTGACATATATGAAAAATATCCATTTCCTTTCTTCTTTGGAGCGACCGATAGAAACTTCATGGAGAAATACAGCGTCACGCCATCGTGATAACGTACATGTTTATGACAATTGATCGGTGTGAGGTTACTTTAGTGTAGATCAGCCGACTTCAACATGTTTCAAATGACATATAAGTATATCAGTGTATCTTCAGAGGACTTCGGGTTGCTCAAATTCCATTAAAGAAGGTGCAGCACTCGGAATCTGGATGATATGCACACGATTTGAGGTATATGTTTAAGGTTACGTCTAGTAGTCCTCCAATAAGTTTGATCAATTTTTTTTTAAAAGATGACAACCAGAGGCGAGATTTCTCTTCGGGATATTGCTCTTAAGATAACATCCTTCCAAAGCCGTGCATGTTTCATTTGTCTGAAACATTTGTTGTTGAGAACATTAGATGTAAACATCGCCAAATTATGCAATATCTGATTTAGAGCTATTTTCGCGAATTGCCCCTATGAAAAGTAGAGGCAGGCCCGCAGAGATTTTTACATATTTAAAAACTAAAATATTATTATCCAGCTAGGTGGGTAGTTTCAGTTCCAGAATAGGTGTACTTTTGGAGAAATTCAGATAAACGTTTTCCCTGTTTTACCCGACAACAAAAATGACCGAAACTGTACCGAGATGAATGATCTATTGGTGTATTCACATTCACTCTCAGAGAAAATTGAATAAATCTAAGTGAAGACAAATGATTTCACTATGTATGGTAGAAGTGCCAATTTGTAATGTTGTATTTAGCTTGAGATAGAGAAATAAACATTTCACTCTTTTTTTGCAACGTTTTTGTTTGAAAATGAGGCTCCGAGCCTCGAACAAGCAGTCGTTGTTACCATGGCAACAAGAGTGCTGCGACCTTTAAAAAGGGCATTTTTGTGCATCCCCCTTGACTGCCTAACTGCATGCAAAATTTGAAGGGGGGTTGAAAATTTTCATTTCCCAAGATGTTTGATTCTTACAGAGACTTTTTCTTAACACTCAACTATTTTTCATTCCGGAACAGAATGTTACCGAAAAAAAAGAAAGATCGAATTCTATTCACCCACTCAGTAAAAAACATTCATAAAGAATAATCCGAAACTGGCTCCTCTTCTTTCGCAACCTCTACTAAATCTCGACAAAAACATTGGGAAATTTTGGCTAAAAATTTTTCTAAATTCAGTGGGATATTTTTCTAAATTCCGTGAGTAATTTTTTACAAGTAAGTTTACGACGAGTCACATGGCATGTCATGTTGCCTGCCACAGTCTATTGTTCAGCCCACCTGGGTATCTCTAAAGAGGATACTGAAAATTAAGAAAAACGAAACCCAAAAGAAAGTGAAATATTTATGTAATCATTTCTATAACGTCCAGACTCAAAATCATATTTTAATGTAAAGTTATGTGCAAGAAACTCGTGAGCAAAAGTAAACAAACGTTCGTTGTTTTCGTTGCACCGTGATTTTTTTACATTGTACCATTTCGCAGTTCAAAGTCCCATTCCTTTAAGTAACATTGTGTTTGGTTTCGTTTCGTTTCGTGTAAAGAGGCATAAGCCACTTGTTTTGAGTGAAACATCAGGCAATCTAGAATCAACATTATCAGAGGTGTGATGTGAATATATCGAGTCCTGACCGAACAATTTGTCCGGTGTTCGCTTGTAAATTATTTCGAGCCCTGTTATTGAGTTTCTCCAACAACGCTCTTGGGCAAACAAATGTATCCCAAAATTTCTTATTCATTTCTTGATCTCAAAGCACGAAAGCAAAATGCACACTTTAATTCAGGTTCCATGTACAAACGAACATAGATTATGCCGTTTTTATCTTCAAAGAGATTTGTGTGCTACAGAAGAACCTCGAAGAATAAGTAATTTAATCCGCTCTTAGCAAGAATCTGAACAGAAATTATGGAAAATATAGATCGTGTACTTTTCACTAATCCGCAAGGATTATTGGGTTACTTTTAACTTTCACACAATAACTGATTTGGACGTAAGTTAGATTTGAATATTCTGTTTAATGTTTTTAAGATTCATCTTCATGGCAGTCCATTCTCGGAAATTATACACACCTATTTCAACCGACTAGACAATACACGCATATATGTGACTAAAACCTCTTTCGTTCGTCATCTTTCATAATATTAAATATCTATCTAATCGGTGCTGGTGCGAAATTTGTTTTTAGGATCTGAGAAAATCAGCTCAGAAAAAAGGCTAGCAATAGATATCTTTTTAAAAAAAACTCTTTAATAGTTGAACTGATATATAAGTTTCGTAAAGGACAATTGTAATTTTTTTTTAAAATGACGTTATGAACGGCTTTTCAGCGTCACTTTTTGAATCCTGCTCACCTCACTAGCCATACCTTATCCACAAACCTGTGTTCCATCTCTTGGAGGTCTGTTTGAACTATTGGGAGCCATGATAATTTTGGGTGATAAGTCACTGAGTTGTTTTTTAAAATGACGCCCTCTACAGTCGTATTCTTAGCATATTTGAAGACTGTTCGATAAGCAAGGTTACTCCTTAGAATCTCAGAACACACAAATTCGTTTATTTTTATAATTACTTTTATGCAGCAGAGATAACAATTATTTGGTTCTGGAGGAAAGGAAAACGGGTAAGGCCGTAAAATGACTTGACGGAACAAATAGATACGTGTATTTGAGGAAACCAACTCGAAGTACTCCCTTGGCGAACGAGAGAGTGGAAATCTATCAATAAATTCTGGATACCAAAAATCTGCGGCAAATGTATTTTAGAGAAACCGCGCGATAACCACGTAACCTAAAAGTTGCTCATTTAATAAAGAGGTAAAATTTCAGTTTAGCTAACCTAGCCAGGAAAAATGGTGCCAGCAATCATTTCATGCGTCGTCAAATAGTTAACAAAAAATTATCATCAAAATGTGTAATACTCAAGTAATTTCTGTTCTCCTCGGATTAAGCAAGTTCCCAATAATAACTGGGTATTAAGAGATTTTTAGAAAATTGTTTTCACGTATGTTGACTTTCAAGCTATGCCTATTGCAACAATGTTTTTATTACGTAAACGAAAATACTCAGTGACAAGTTTCAGGAAGTTGTTCTTTTAATTTTCTATCTGCTAATGAAGTTCCTCTTTTTCTAATATCACTTCCAACAGGTCGTGTAGATATAACTTATGCGCTAGGATTATTGGATCAATAATGACTTACTTTTGATTTAAATTACTTTGGAAAAGTCTGCTCAATTTTTGAAGGTTGTCATCGTCATCTCCGGGGCGGTCGGATTTTCGGAAAGTACGCAAGTTCTTTTACAATGGAGCAGAAGATAAAAATAGATACGAAGAGAGGTAAGTCCGCCTTTTATTACTGTACTTATTCTCTAACCAATCAGCGAACGTGCTCAATATATTTTTCCATCTGCAATTTCGCTTTCTCTTTCTCTTCAAAGGTTATGAGGGAAAATATATGTTAACAAATTCTCTTTTATCAGTGTCATTGATTTAAAACTTCCGTGAACGTTATTTGTTAAGTTATTAATTTAAAATAACGCTGTAAACGGCTTTTAAACGCCGCCACGTATGTTCCGAAGAGATCAATACTTCAGGCACTGACAGTTTGATTTCAATTTTTTATTTCAACTCTCGGAGCCTTTTTATCTGTTTAATCTAAATTTATTATCCTCAAAGCAAAGGCTGTTATTAATTTCCGACTCATCAAGATTAACCTATTTTGAGATTCAGTTGTGATGGAGGAGGTCCATAAAGAAAGTGATAAAAGAGGCAGTTGGTATCACTGGTTATGAAACTATCGCTGAATACGTATCGCTGATTGCGTGAAGAGAGATCCTGGTCCAACAAGGTAAATTTTGAAAGCACTTTGCTTATAGAAGTATTTCTAAGGGACTACCGTCGAAATTGTATTAAGCGGCACCGTATCAAGCAGTCACCCTATATGAAGCGGTCGGTTGCCAAAGTTCCGAATTTGTTTCCTCTCAGTCACTGGTATTTAATCAGAAACGCGGCAACTAAGATTAGTTTTCACGGCTTGAAGTTCCTCAGTCTCCAAAATTTAAAATGTTATCCAACATTCATGATCACGTCTCTGGCGGCCATTTTAGGATTCACAAAACTAAGTTAAGGTATTGATGGAAAGGAATATACAAGGATGTTGAGCACTGGTGCAAGCCCTGCCAAGATTGCTCAATAAGAAAATCGCCAAGAAATTTTAAAAGAGCCCCTTACTTGCTATTCTCGTAGAAGGGCCGTTTGAAAGAGTTGGTGTTGATATCCTGGGACAACTTCCACCACTAAGGAAAAATTACAGATTTATCGTTGTTTTTAATGATTATCTTACTCGATGGGTAGAAGCTTTTTCAGTTCCTAGTGCTGAAGCGATTGTAGTCGCTCGGCTTTTGATTGATGAAATGATAGCTCTTTAAGTTTTGCAATCGGATAGAGAATAGAATTTTATTTCAAAATTAGTTGCTGAGTTTTTTAAGATTTTTTCAAATTCATAAGGTAAACAGATCGTGTTATCACTTTCAAACTGATGGTCTGGTGGAAAGATTTAATTCGAACTGAGACGAATACATTCCGATGGTTTAGAACTTCTATTTGTGGAGCAATTGGAGTCAGCCCTTTCTACGAAGAAATCCGTTGAGAGCCCCCGCCTACCAATCGATGTCAAACTATCGCCTAGTGCATCCGAAGATCTTGCAAGCTATGTGCATGAAGCTTTGTAGAGAAGGTGGAATCGGTGCAGAATATAGCTAAAGAGAACCTGCAACGTTCTCAGCAGAAAATGAAGGATTATTATGATAAAAAGTCTAAAAGGCCAATTTTTCAACGCTAGTTTCTTTGGAATGAAAATAAGCCTTGTCTCGTGTCCAAGGGTCCCAGCTGTATCTCTCTGCCATTCTTTCCTATCGACACGGTTACATATGTAACGTTGGTATCAGGCGCAAGAGGAATGATCGTTCCTTTGCTTTGTTTGTTTTGCTTTCATCGCTTTTCTTTTGGTTATTGATGTTATGCAGCTACTACTATTATACCTTTTGTGTGCGGTATTACTGGTTTAACCTTCGGACATGCGGCAAGGCTTGTTTTCATTCAAACGAAACCAACACTGCATGGAAAGCTGTAAATGCCCAAGGGAGTGATATCAAGCTTGCCAAAGTCTAAGTCGTCACATAAAAAACAGTACATAACAAACTAAGGCTCGCAAGACTCGCTTACGGATTTCAAGATAATCAGAACATTCCTGATTTTGGTAGTTGCTAAACACTTCTAATTTTAGTATTTCATAAAAATAAGAATCACGATTCTGTTTCTACTTCAGCATTCCGTTCTAATCTTCGCACTTATGTCCAGAAACGCACGCAGTAACGAAAATGGCAGAAATGACGAAATTTCGTCAAACCGAGAGAATGTCCATGGATTTGACAATTTTGGCGAATTTTAGTCAAATTCGTCAAAGCAAAATCAACTTCGGGGAATGAGGATTTTGACGAATTTTTCGCCATTTTCGTTATTGCATTAATTTCTGTACATGTCTCAATCTTAGTGTCTTTGCATAAATACGGCAATCTCGGTAAACTGACGTGTGCTTGAGTCGTCTCGAATTTTTTTTCTTGTAGTGACACACCCAGTGCTCTAAGGTCACCATAGAAAGAGGATGTCCTTAACTTGAATTCTTTTAATTAATTTTTTTCTTTCAGAAATACACAGGTGATAGCAAGAATCTAGCTATCGAAATATTAAGAGAAAAAAGAAGAGAGTTGAAGCTTTCGGAAGTTCAATTGAATTAGTAACTATGAATCTGTCTTGGAACAATTTTACGAAGGACACAACTACCTCGGCTTCTACCTTAAGTCAGGAAGTTGCTGGACGATTACTCCTGTTCTATATTATCCAAACCACTGCTTACATTGTGTTGTCCTCAGTTGCCCTCTTTGGTAATACCTTAGTTATTCTGGTTTTTGTCTTTGATAGGAGACTTTTAAAAAAATCCTACAACATTTTGATTCTGTCGTTGGCGGTCTCTGATGTACTAAGCGCGGTCATTGTGATCATGACTCATGTCGCCAACCATTATTTTCTCCCGTCAAACCCTGTTTATGGAGCGATCTTTTGTAAACTTATTGCGACCTTCTTCTTTCCATGGCAGCTCTTGTTTTTCTCGGTTTACATTTGTCTGCTGTTGTCGGTCGAGCGATGGATTGCCATCGTGAAGCCACACAAATATAGTAGTATTTTTAGAAGAAAAAATGTTGCTGGATGCATTTTGGCGTCGTGGGTATGGTCGTGTCTACTAATGTCCTCGGCCATATTGGATATGGAATACAATCCCAACTCGGTTTTCCGGTGCAGAGTCAACATCATTGGCAAAGGCTCCTCGGCCAGGCTGTTTGTCGGTGTCTTCCAGGTGATGATGATGGTTTTCTTTCCTTGCCTTGTCATGATTGGCTTGTACATTCACATGATCGTTTCTGTAAATTCGTCAGTGGTTGCGTCAGCGGAAAGCAAGGCTAAACTCCGTGGGAAGATGACCCGGATGGTCGCAATTGTTTGCTTTATTCTAATCATTTGCTATACTCCAAGTCGAATCTTTCTCTTCCTTGCATTTACCGGAAACGTCAACATATATAGTACGGTAAATGGTGTTCTCTCTCTGTTGACATTTTTCTCTAACTGCATCAACCCCCTTGTTTACGGATTCAGCAACGGAAACTTTCGCCAGAGGTACAAAAATGTTTTCTCTGGCTTGTGTTGAAGATATCTCTGATAGACTAACAGGGAAGGTCATAAAAGACAACAAATATAGCTCAATTTCTGAGGCGCGAGAACATTCAAAAATGTGTTTGTAAGTTATGTTATTAGTTTTGTAATCAACAGTCAGTAAGTCAGCTAACTGTAAGCTAGTCAGCCAGGCAGGCGGTGAGATTTTTAGTCTGTTAGCCACGCAGTCAGTACCTATCTGCCAGTCTGTCTGTGTCTTTCCGTTAGCCAACCAGCTAGGCAGTCAGCCCGTCAGTCAGCGAAACAACCAGTCAGCCAATGGGGTCTGTCAAATAATAAATTAGTAAGTAAATCAGTCAGTCAGTTAGACCGTTAGTCAGACGTTAAGTTATTTGTTAAGTTGTACCATTCCTGTCCTTTAGTCTCTCCTTGAAAGCAAATTAACATTTGTCCCTCATGCCTCTCAGAGTGTTTCTCTAAGCCATTTTCTGTGTGTTCTTTCTGCTCTGCTGTGGACCATTCATTTCCTAACACCAAAAAAGAGCTGTTAGTAGAACCTGACAGCAAAGCAATTCCTAGGCTGTTAACATGTAACTAAGGGATTGATTTTCTTGCTGATCTCACCATCATGGTCAGCTGAGCTGGTTTGTTATTTGTTTCCATGCTTTTTCACGCCTTATCGTAACAGCGTATTGTAATCGCGCTCTGTAAAATCGCATTGACTCTTCATTGTTAGTTTTCCGAAGAATGTTTTTTTTCCTTTCTTTTGTTTACCTTTTTTGTTTTAAATGTAATAAAAAGCAAGTCTAAAGAGACAAGTCTTTAACATTGATATAAAAGTATTAAAATGTCTCATTTCGTAAATGCAGGGGTAGAGTGTTTCATAGTTTCGGTGCATGGTCTCCCAGTTTTATTTTTAGTCAAGACATTTGGTGGCTATGAAAGTAAACCTTTAGAAAATCTGACTTTACATGGATCGTTATCCTTAATGCTAATCAATTCACAAATATGCTTTGGAGCGATCCCATAAATTGCCTTAAATGTAAATTGAAGTAACCTTAAAATCTATCACAAATTTAACCGGTAGCCAATGCAAAATGTTTAAAACTGGTGTAGTACGAGATTGTTTTGGTAAATTGTATATAACTCTAGCTGCTGAATTTTGAAGCCTTGGTAATTTAGCTAAGCGTATTGCCGGAAGTCCACGTAGAATACTGTTACACTAATCTATGCGCCTTGTAATTAACGCATGAACAAGTGTTTGTGTCGCTTCATTACTTGAATATTTCCTTATGCATCTAACGTTTGTAAAATGAAAGTAAGCCGCTTTAAGAGTGTTATTTATATGTTCTTGAAGTCCCAAGTTACTGTCAATCCAAGTTCCAAGGTTTTTGACTGACTTCACAGATGGAACGCGAGCTTCCCAGACCTCGAGTGAATCTGCATGGACCTTGGACAGCTGCTGGTCCTACCTATCATGAAGAACTCTGTCTTGCTATCATTGATCTTAAATTTATCACTTAGCATCCACGTTCTGATTTCTTGTACATAAGGCTCCATAGCAGTAATGGCTTCATCTGTATTCAAGACGCTATCAAGCTTTAACGCAAGATGTAATAGCGTGTCGTCCGCATTGGTGTATACATTAGGCAGATGACAACGAGGTATTGAACCAGTAAGAACAAGAGGAAATCCTTCACTCACGACAAAGACTAGTTTGTCGTGGAAAATAGAAGAGAAAACGTCCGATAGAAACATTGCCACACAAGCAGTTATGCACGGTCTCCAACGAGTGAGAATCTATCTGGACGTGATTAAAAATTTATTTCAACGAACAGTTTGCTAAAGGCTACACAGGATGATATTTGGAAGTGTCGTGGTTCTATGGATATTTTGGAAATGGTTTTGGTTATCGTCTGTGACAGGCTGCAAATGGATGGGACGGACGAAGAGAAGAAGAAATTGACTGACAAGGTAAAAAAGAACATTTACGGAACTCAATTCAGTCTTAAGAGTTGTCATTAAATATAGTTTAACATTCAGTATTAAGGTGTTTTTATTCTAGATTGTACAGTTGTCAGTTGTAATCTGTGCTTAATTCTCAGAATGTAATCATTGTTACTATTTTAATTATATTAGGATCGTTTAATCTTATTTGCAATAAATTGACTATTAGGATTAACTTGTGTGTATTTTCTTGGAGTTGTCTACTGCGCGGTTTGTTGTTCACGTTAAAGAGGGCCTTTGGTTCGCCGCACTACCCTGGTGTGAACATGCTTTGGCCTCCAGCACAGCCCCATGAGACGTATCTCTCCTCTCCATGTGTGAAAGGCAGTTTTGGCCTATGTTTTTTGCTTAGGCAGTGTGGGACCAGACCTAACGCTTTACAGTTTTATATGAGAGCAATCAAATTATGAGTAACAAATTCTTAAAGGCATCAGATTGTTGATGAGTTGCTTATGCTGTACTTATGCTTATTTTAGCTTTGATATGTTGACAAGGTTCAAGCGAAGAGACACAAAGACCAAGCAACTATCAGTTCAGTCACACCTCCTCCCTCCAACCATTACCATACGACATTTTTAAATTCCGAATGTTGTTTAAAATTTGCTATACATTTGCATGATTTACATTTGCTGGTCATAACATGCTCGGGCTTCAAGTAGTATTCCTTGAGCCATTATTCTCCTCTCCACGTTTGAGATGTTGTCTCTCGTCTTGGGAGGTGCTCGCAAACCCTCCTCCCACTTAGAGGCCGATGACCCAAAGTTGTGGCAGATCGATTTCAAACGTCCTCTTTTACACTCCCCTCGATGGATATGTCTTAGTTTAAGATGCGTCTTTTTAAGGAATGCCACTGCGAAGGAGGGCTCGAAAAAACCTCTTTGTTCTGAGCTTTAATAGAGTAATCAAATCAGTCGACTGGAGAAGACAACGCAGTAGTAGGGAAAGCAGCAACTGTCGTATTTTTACCCCTTTTATGTGCTTGATAGTCTGCCAATTTTCATGAATAAGGTATAATGGTAAAATGCATCTGAAATATTATGTTGCGATGAGTGTTATCATTTACTATTGAAACAAGGATCTTTTTAAAAGTAATGCAATTATTCACCTTTAGTTTAATATTAATGAAACAATAATAGAAAAGGTTTGGGGAAAAACATCCAAATAAAATTAGAGACAATGCTTGGAAGTGAGATCTTTATAGAATCATTTTTAGAACAATTGAGTCATTTGTTGGAGATTCATATCTTAATAAGGTCCTTAATGTTGAGTCATGTAGAGCGAAACATGGTTTTTACGCAGGGGAACGTAAATAAGTCAGCGGGAAAGTGAATAGTTTAATCAGTGAGTCAGTCAACTATTGAGTCAGCATGTTAATGAGTCAGTCAGTGAGCCAATCAGCATCTAATCAGAGAGTAAGCAAGTTAGTGATTGAGTACGTCAATGGGTCAATGAGGTTGTAGTAATATCACGTGAAAAAGGGGGGCATTGAACATTGGTGACGATATTGGTTAAAATGAGAAGAAGGAGATGCATGAAAATTGGAGCGTAGAACCTTAGGAATAACTTTGGAATAAAGGCAACCGCCGATAAAATTGATGTGGGTACAAAACCTAGTTTTGGTGAAAATGAGGATGGCTAAACGGAATGCTAGATCTTTACTGTATAAGGCGAATCACCATCAGAGCCATGTGCTGAAAACGTAACGAACTCAACGAACAAATTCTACCTTGCCGCTCTGAACTT
Organism: Pocillopora damicornis; assembly: GCF_964200805.1. Classification (NCBI taxonomy): domain Eukaryota; kingdom Metazoa; phylum Cnidaria; class Anthozoa; order Scleractinia; family Pocilloporidae; genus Pocillopora; species Pocillopora damicornis. The sequence goes on along the minus strand of NC_142683.1, from coordinate 9,690,698 downwards.
TCCGGAATCTGTCCAGCTATTTTAGTACAATCTATTCGTGCCAAAATTCAGGATGCCAATAGTCCGTTTTACAGTTGATTGCTTGATTTCCAAGTCTTTGAACAAGAATGAACCCAAGGGTGACCTTGTTATGATACAAACCTTGCTGCTTTTCATATGTAAAAGACTTTGTTATCATGCTAACTAGAGACTGGTCTCTATCACAACATGGTCAACTTCAGCCTTACTCCAAATCAAAGGTTTGGCAACTAAGTACTCAACTGTAAAATGGCCTATTCTGAACTTTTTAACTATTTGCACCAAATTAAGGCCCAAAAACTCGACCAACTTATCGGTCCCCAAATTACTAATAACTCAACGCTTGAAAGCCTCAAAACTGTAGTTGCCTTTCCAGAAAATTTTACACTTTCCGATTCAGAAAAATAAGTTCTCAGTAAGGAACCAAAAAGAACCGACGAGTTTTCAGTTAAGCAAGACGTTGCGAAATTCCCTCGCCGCGTTCAAGTGAACTGAGCCTTTTTTCACGACAAAGAAGATGATTCTAACACCTCGAAGTCTAAAGACGGCTCTATGAGCTTCTATCCCCACAATTTGGTTTCAAAGTTAATGTGATACCGAGCGCAATCAAGATGGATTGAATTCTGCTGCCAATGATATTGAAGCAAAAATCTCCCGTTTGGCGGTTCAAGCTGACTTGGACTTTCTTACTAATGTCACTACCAACAAATCGTGTACACTTTCCTAATGCGCGAGGATTATATTACACTTTTACACAAAAACCCACTTTTAAAAAATTACTTTAAAAAAATCTTCAATTTTTCCACAAGACTATGTGATATTTCTCTGCAAGGCGATCCGATTTTTGCAAATTATCCACTCAGTGGAGCTACCGTTTAAGATACACAATTGTTTAATCGTTTCTTTAGTTCGTCTCTTACTGGTATGTTAATTGTCTAGCAAACTAGTGATCCTGCGAAATTCAGTTTTACGATCCGAGAAAATCAGCTTAGAAAAAGAGTCACTGTGTGTGTGCCTTTCAGGGAATAATGATGGTTTTCTTTCCTAGCTTTGTCATTATTGGCTTGTACATTCACATGATTGTCGCAGTGAGTTTGTTAGCGGTTGCGTCAGCGGCAAGCAAGGCTAAACTGCGTGGGAAGATGACCCGGACGATAGCAATTTCGTGCCTCGTGTTAACATTTGTTACACCCTAAATCGATTGTTCCTCTTCCTTGCATTTGCTGGGAAAGCCAACCTGTCCACTACTGAAAACTTTTTTCTCGCTTTCTTGACATTTTTCACAAACTGCATCAACCCTTAATCTACGGATTAAGCAACAAAAAAATTTCGCCAAAGCTACAAAAATGTTTCCTCTGTCTTGTTTTGAATGAGTGCTTGATGAAACAACAGGAAGATCACAAAAGATGATGAGTAGAGTTCAGCCGACGGAATGAAGCTAAGTTAAGAGTCATGAATCGAAGACAGATAACATTGTTTTTGTTTAATTTTTATAGTCAATAATTAGTAAATAAGGTAAATCAGTCAAATGGCTAATCAGGCAGTCGGTATGTCTGTTTTCCGTTAGCTAGCCGGTCAATCTGTTAGCAATACAACCACCCAGCCCGACGATGGGAGTGAGTCAGTAAGTCTCACGACTAGGCAGTCTGTAAATTGGTCAGTCAATCAGTCAGCCTTTGAGCTAATGGCCCTTGATCAAGCAAATTAGTCGGTAAATCTGCAAACTATTGAAGCAGATAGTCAGCTAGCAAGTGAATGGGTCAGTCAATCAGTCAGTCATTAAGTCAACTATTGAGTAAGAGAGTCGGCAAGTTTTTGAATGAAAGATTGAATGAGTCAGCGAGGCAGTCAGTCGATCAATCATTAAATCAATCCGTAAGTACGTCAGACGGCCAGTCAAAGCGTTAGCCAATCAATCAATAAGTTTTTTTGGAGTCAGTCAAATCCCCAGTGATAATGTGAGCTTTAATATTGCTGTCCAAAGGCTCTTACTGTGAGGAATTAAAATTTTGTCCCTGATGCATCATGGTTAGAGATCGCAGCTCTAGGCTATTGTCTGTGTGTTCTTTTTGCTCGGTTGGAAACCTTTCATTTCTTTACAAAAAAAAAAAATGCTATTAACGAAACCTGACAGCTGAAATATGACTGATTTTATTCCTGACCTCATCATCATGGTTACTCTAGCTCGTTTGATTGTTTGTTTGTTTGTTTGTTTTTTTCGTCAAGTGTCTACCTCGGAGAGCTAGAAGAAGTGGCTATAATATTTGAGGTAAGTATTGTTAGAGGAACACTCTTCTGCAGTTGACGCTTTCTTTATTTCCTTTCTTAGAGCTTAAGAGCGTGTCCACGAGAGCACCCGGCAGTCGTGCTACATGCCATCTCACCGAATTCAATGAAACTTTGCCAGTTTAAAGGGTCTACCCCAAAACTCCAAAAGACAAACTGGTTTCTGTTTTGGTTTTTTCCGGGGGGAGATAGACCACCCCCCCGGTTTTTCTTGGTTTTCACCAAGGAAATCGCTTCAAAATAGGTAAAATGTATGAAACTCTTACTGCGATGGTATTTTACCAATTACTCTGAGGGCTTGCACACATATTTTAACATCCTTAGTTAATGTCCGCCGCAAGTATCAGTCAATTTGATGAACGGCTTGTCAATCAACAGAGGCAAATATGTGACTGTGTTTTTAGACTTTTCGATTCATCCAAATATTTGACAACTTTGAGATCAAATATCTCCCGTTGCCAGAAAGCTAAAACACTAATCTTAATTAACCTTTATAACCCATTATTTCATCTTTGAAAATCATCAAAAAAAAAAAAAGGTGAAAAATGTGAAAAACTTTCGAGATTTTTGGTAGGAATGGAAAATTTCACGTTTAGAGAGATGCATGTAGGCGAAAGATCGAAGAGAAAGTCGTAACGTTTCTTTCTTCAGTCGTTTATTACTTTGGAGATTTGCTAAAATCAGCAGATATGGCTTTTGTATGGAACAAAACATTCATTAGTCTATAATTTGACTGTTCTTCATCATCATTGCTCATTTTATGAGATTTGAAAGTCACATGCTGCGTGTTGTTTAATATTACTACAAGTTCTAGTGTGCTACAACTTCGGCTTTTACAGACGATAAAATTCGGCGCTCTCGCTTGAGAGCAAATATCAATAGTTCTATCAGACTAAAAACTGTGCTTCTATCCCGAAAATAAAATTAAAATAGTGTTGTCGTAGTCACTTACCGCCATCGAACTTTTCCATGTAGAACTCCGCTAGGCGAACATCTGTTGCGTGACCTGAAGACTCTTCGCAGGCATCATTTAGGCGCGTTGTTCATGCCGTCCGCTAGATAACAATTTCAGATCTCTATGATTATTTGCCTACTTCGATCGTAAAATATCTGCATATTTTTTTCAAGCATTCTATTACTATATATAAATCTACATCTCTTTAGATCGAGTGTTGCCGGCGTTTAATCGCGTGACTTGTAAAATTTATTAAGAATGAGCCAGCAGTAATTTGACCAGTAGGCTTCGTGCAAATTTCCCTTGATGAAATCCCAAGACATAGTCAGTTGTTTTCGTGAGCAAAGACAATAAATATGAAAGAAAAGTGAGATGAAAATGTCTCTTTTTTTTTCAGCTTAATAGCAGCTGTACTCTCTCCTGCAGTCTTCGTCTAAATTTTGCAAGGTCCCTCATTGGCATCGGCCTCTTCGTCCTCATTCATATTTACAGAGAGGGACCTCGTCAATAAACCAATTTTTGTTACGGTAGATAACTGGCCGAAGTATCGAGCGATTTGCTGCTGTATCGACCGGTCAGTTTTAGACATGTACAACATTTCTGGTTAGTGTCGTCTCTTAAACTCGATATTTGGGAAGTCACATTAGAGACGGTTGCCTTACTAATTTTCTCCCCTGTCCAGCACACGTCTAGGAGATCATTCTTTGCTTTCTGAGAAAAGGTGGCTGTTTTTTTGTGTTTTCCAGAGAGCCTGAATCTCACACCAAGTTGCGCGCGATATTTAAGGTATATCGTGAAATCGCGGCCTTCGTAATCTCCAAATAAGCCAATACGCAGCAGAATAAGCTTCAGTTCTCGGACGAAACGCAAGTTTGGGATACATCGACGTCCCTGAAATGTTTTTTTTTAAGCTTTATACCCACGAATTTAGAGGTATGAGCTGTTGCCGTCCCTGGCCAGCGCGAGAAAAATAACATTTGGTTCTACAGTTAGTTGCAAATGAACAAGACAACTGCACCATCTTGACTCTATCAATGCGAGTGTTAGGTTGAATTGAGGGCTTTTTAGACACTCGATTTCTTATATGGCATCACTATGAAGACGTTATACAATTGATACACCTACACTATATAGGATTAACAATGTCTGTAACGCTGTTGCGAGAAGGAGGAAAATATTACCGGAAGTGTAAACTCTTTAAGAGTCTCAGAGACGTTTCAGAGATGCCTATCTTCGGCTGTCACAAAAAATTGACCCCCACTTAAATTTACTGGGAAAAATGAACTTACCAACTCCTTGTTAAAAAAATTGGAATTCATTTGACCGATACGCCGTTTGTTCAATTTTGCCTTTTCCTCGGGCTACTATAAAATAGTTCATAAATTGATCAATGAATAAAATGTTTTAAAATACCGTTCGGAATTTGCCTTTTTTTTTCTGCGTGCAAATTAAGGGTAGATAAAGTTTTTAAAACATTTGACGAGAATTTCATGGGGTTCACCTCAACAATTTTCGTCGGAGTCAAGACGCGCCAAGCTAAGCGGCATCGCCCTTCAGTAAAATAATTTTTCCACAAAGTAAATGCGGCGAGCGTGAGGAAACGCACATTTTTTTCATTATTGTGATCAAAGCCCAATGATGTACCTAAATTGGTACTTACGGTATCAATCCATTGATTATGACAGGGTGAGCTTAATTTTCCTGTCGAGGTCGACGTGACTTCACATTAAAAGCGCTTTTGACGGAACAAACTTGTCATCATCAGTGCGCGAATTGAGAAAGTAAAAACTTGTATTTATCTCCCACGCGTTTCGTCCGACAATAGTAGACTTCGTCAAGGATTTTTTCGAGTAGGGTAAATAAGCTTGCTCATATACAAATAGTAAATAAGTTGTCTCTTTATTATTGAAGCCAGTGGATAGATTTCGCTAGGTGCGCCTACGGTGTTATACATGCGTGACATTTTCCGGACGTTACATGTACGAGTACGTGATCCGTTTGAGGGTCACAGATTTAGAGTAAGTATTTGACTCCTCAACATCACGCAATGTCTCTAGTTTACAGAGGTCTTAGAACGTTTCATTGTATGGATTTACCTTTGCGTGATTGCCTTTGATTTCTCAACAGATGTTGTCGCAAACACAGTTTTTGGGAGTCACGAAACAAAAAAACTTATCAGGACCTAGTTTCATGTTCTAATGGAGATAAATAGCAAATAAAAACACATTCTCTTGAGAAATAAAGTTATAATTAACGGGGGTTCTCTGAAACAAATAGTGATAGAAAAGGATTTCAGTTCTGGTTAATATTGACTTTTCATAGCCTACTTCCAAATCTGAGGGAACGCGCTGAGGGAATAAAAAAATAAATGTGTGATAATGCAAGGAAGAGAATTAAAATACAAATAAAGAAAAAGGAGAAAACATAGGAACCCATGTTAAAGCGTGCAGATATCTTTTGAGCCAGACCTACACACTTAAGCCTGACACCACCCAAAGAAACTCGAAAGAGTGCTGTATAAGAACTGGCTCGCACGTGCACGCAGGAAAGGCCATGACAATCGGCAAAAATAATAGCAAATGCAGATGATATTTTCTGTCCAAAAGCAGGAAAATAAGATAACAGAAGGATTAGGAACTTTCTAGAAGTGTCTTCTTGGAAAAAAAAGATAAACAATTTTTTCTTCTCATAAAGGGTCACGCCGTCACGCTACAAATACCATTTCTACACGTGGAATTTCTTGATGGTGGAAAGTGGAAAAAACATTTTCCAGTCTTATTTACTGGAAACATGGCGCAGTTAATGAATTTATGGGGCTATTGATATTTCCTATCAAATAAGGGGGCAGAGTTTCCCGTCATCCGCGGTATGGAAAAGCCGAAATTGTTACAGTTGGGAACTTGTACGTCAACAAGCACGCGACATGTGACTTTAAAATCTCCTCTCCTGTTATAGTTTCCTTACTGTAAACTGTGCGATAATAATAATAGACGATCAAATTATAAGCTAATGAATGTTTTGTTCTATACAAGAGCCCTATTTCCTGATTTTAGCAAATCCTCAAAGTAATAAACGACTGAAGAGAGAAACGCTACGATTTTCCCATTGATTTTTCGCCTACATGCATCTCTCTAAACGTGAAATTTTCCATTCCTACTAAAAATCTCGAAAGTTTTTCACATTTTTCACCTTTCTTGATCAATCATCTTGTGTAAAGAGCTAAAAATGTAGGTTTATTTCGTCAAGTGACCGCCTAAAGCAAGAATTGCGTGACAGGTGTGGTTGAGAGAAACTTGTCATAGTCGCAGATTTTAAAAGACATCCAAGACAAAAATACGGTAGTGCCCAAAGATTTTTTGACGATTTTCAGAGATGAAATAATGGGTTATAAAGGTTACCATGATGATGAGGTCAGGAATAAAATCAGTCATATTTCAGCTGTCAGGTTTCGTTGATAGCATTTGTTTTTTTTGTTTTTTTTTGTAAAGAAATGTAAGGTTTCCAACTGAGCAAAAAGAAGACACAGCCAATAGCCTGGAGCTGCGATCTCTAACTTTGATGCATCAGGGACAAAATTTTAATTCCTCACAGTAAGAGACTTTGGACAGCAATATCAAAACTCACCTAGTCACTGAGGATTTGACTGACTCCAAAAAAACTAATTGATTGATTGGCTAATTCTTCTTGATCGCTGACAATTAGCTCAAAGGCTGACTGATTGACTGACCAATTTACAGATTGCCTAGTCGTGAGACTTACTGACTCACTCCCATCGCCGGGCTGGGTGGTTGTATTGCTAACAGATTGACCGGCTGGCTAACGGAAAACAGACATACCGACTGCCTGATTAAGTGTTTAGCCAATTGACTGATATACTGACTGGCTGACGGGTTTGCTATCTGATTTACCTTATTTACTAATTATTGACTATAAAAATTAAACAAAAACAATGTTATCTGTCTTCGATTCATGACTCTTATCTTGGCTTCTTCATTCCGTCGGCTTGAAAGTGATTAGCCAATTGACTGATATACTGACTGGCTGACGGGTTTGCTATCTGATTTACCTTATTTACTACTTATTAAGTATAAAAATAGTTAAATATTTGGATTAATCGAAAAGTCTAAAAACACAGTCGCATATTAGCCTCTGTTGATTGACAAGCTGTTCATCAAATTGACTGATACATCAGTATACTGGATACTTGCAGCGAACATTAACTAAGGATGTAAAAATATGTGTGCAAACCCACAGAGTAATTGGTTGAATACCATCGCAGTGAGAACTTCATACGTTTTACCCATTTTAAAGCGATTTCCTTGGTGAAAACTAAGAAAAACCAGGGGGGTGGTCTATCTCCCCCCGGAAAAAAACCAAAACAGAGACCAGTTTGTCTTTTGAAATTTTGGGGTAGACCCTTTAAACTAAAAAGCAAAGTTTCATTGAAATCGGTGAGATGGCATGTAGCACGACTGCCCGGTGCTCTCGTGGACACGCTCTTAACACAACTTACTAGCTTTGGATTCGATGGTGACAATCTTTGACCATTGTCATTATTTCTCACTTAACTAGCGAATCATGTTGAGTTACGTGAAACAGATCCCGCATACTAAGTGTGTACCTTCGGGTTCTTAACTCTTTCCAAAACGCCTTTTTACATAAAACTTTATGTTTAAGATCGGGGAAAACAAAAACAAGATTGGTAATATAGAATTAAAGAGAACCCATTGACTGGATTAGATTTACTCTTTAAAATATATCTAAAGAGAAAATAGCCTTTGAAGATTGTTGCAGAGTAAACAGAAAATTCAGAGAAGCAAGGGCGTACCTAAGGTAACCCTCCCCCTCCCAAAAGAGCTACATGCTGTTCATACAAATGAACTGATTGTAAATTTATTGCGGAGGATGAAAAGTACAAGTTGTTTACACCTTTAGTTGCTTTCAAGAAAGAGGTGTTAAAGGTTCTAAATTATAAAAAAATGTAAAATTACTTACTCTAATTACAAAATATGATTGCCAAAGAAATAGGAAATGATCAACTAGCTTATGATATTTCTTACTGAATAGTTTGTGCCTCTACACTATTTCTATTCATTTTCCAACACTTAAATAATTTTAAAAACACATATACAGAAAATTCTTGCTTGATGCCAATTTTGCCTTTTCACAAATATTACCTTATGACTCTCTGAAGAGTTTAAATAAACTTCATATCATATCATATGGTGCCTTGTTTTATCAAAATGAGCTCACTCATCAGTTCCATTCCAGTCCCCTAACGCACGACAGCAGTGCAGTAATTAAACTGAGGGTTTTACAGACCACTACAATGCAGCTATGTTGGACGCCTACGTATAATACTTGTCGAGCCAAAATAATTTATGTTTCATCACGTACCTAGTTTAGTTCAGACAAAATCTTGGCTGCATTCGTCATTCGCCTTTTAAAGCGTTTTCTTATGTTCTTATGCTTATTTCTTGTCTTATGTTTGGGCTTCTGCAAAGTGGAAACCATGACTAGAGTATTGCAGAATTATATGGAAACAACAATTAAAGTATCGTTAAAAAATTGAAAAAAGGCATCTGATTGTTTACTGAATTCATCCATGCTGCGCTTATATTTTTCTACGCTTGGTTCGTGTTGAAAGAACTCAAGTGAAAAAACTTTTAAAAAGTTTGAGCCACTTGAGGTTCATATTTCTCTCTTCCATCATTGTAACACGAAATTCGTATACTGGAATTTTGCTTTAAAACTTACCCCGTTTGAGAATAATCCAAAAATGAAACAATTTCTTCGCTGGTTATAACATGCTTGGGCTTCAAGCAGTGTTCCTTCAAGCACAGTTCTCCTCTCCAGTTGCGAGAAGCTGTTGTCTCTCGTTCCGGGGGGTGCTCGCACAACCTCCTCGCGTATGAAAACCACGTGGGGAAGCTGATGACCTATACTTGTGGCACGTTGAATTGGGAAGTTTCTGTTCCACTCTCCTTTGCATAGGTACGTCTTAGTGTTCGGGTATGTATATTATTTTTTGTTACGTTTTTAAGGAATGCATCTGCAAGTGAGAGCTCGAGAGAACCTCTTCATTGTTGGCTTTACTCAAGTTATTTAAGCAGTCATTTTTTGGAAACGCATTAGCAGAGAGAGCAACTATTTTTGTCTTGTTCCCCTTAAAATCTTCAACAATAGCGTTTGGCCATGGTTGAAATAATTTTTTTACCGTGGATTACATCAAATAAGAAGCCGGTTAATCGCAGGTGGAATGAATTTTTTAAAAAAGATCACGGAAAAAAAATTAAAAAATTATATTTTCAACAACGAGAGACCATGAATTGAGAATCGAAAATTTTAGGAACGGTGATGGAAAATCAGGAACGAGGAAAAGAATGAAATATGTGAGAAATTGAGATTAGGAAATGAGGAATTGGGAATGAAATATAGCCAATGGGGAATCGAAATGGGGAAAGGAAAGGAAGAATTTGGAAGGGACAATCGGAAAAATTGGGAATCGGGAATGGGGATTCGTAAACACAAACCGAAAAGGGAGAGTGGGATATGGGAAAGGAAGAAATTCGAATGTGGAATCCAAAAAGGAGAATAGGGAATGAGGAATCGAAAACGAAAAATCGCGATTGAGGAATCGCGAATAGGAAGTCAAGGAGGGAGAAACTAAGCAACTCCTACAAAGAATTTTAGAGACATTATTAAGCTGGTCTTAAGATTCCGCAGATGTTTTGGTCAGCACCACATATCAGGCAGGGCTAAGTTGGGCTAAGGGCTAAGTCACACTCTGAGGACGAGGCTGTAATATTTCGCATGAATAGAAATAAAGGTGGACAACATCTTCAACAACTTCGTGGCTCGTGACGGTCACGGTTGCGTCTGGAACCACTAGTATTTATGCAATTTAGTACTTGAAATCTCTCGAATTCATCATCTGTTTAGCGGAACTCAGTTTTCCTGGTTTTCATTCTTCATGTACTGCGGTGCAAATGATTACATTTTTTTTTCATTTTCCACTCGGCACCAAACTTTTCCCTCCCTCTGATGGGATCTCCTTCCACATGGCTAATGTTCTTTTCACGGAGACGGAAAAACCCTGGGGACGAAGTTTTAATACGTGACCGGATGTAGTCGTTCATGTAACGAGTGTTGTTGGAGATAGGGATTCACTAAGGAGAGATAATGTGACGCTTTCTTCCCAACGTAATATTTATAGCTGTGTGCAGTAGGGTTGATGACGTTCGATAGTGCCGATATAAAGTGTTGATTGCAGAATGAACTTCGTAAATCTGAAGCTATTTTTAGTTTCTCAAAGAGGTAAGTGACGTTTTAACGCGATCGAATCAAAATAACATTTCGATATTATTAAATGATGGCGAATCGAGAAGTAGGTAATTCTTTAAAAACAGAAGATTTGTTTGTTTCGTGGATGGATTTGTGCTTTGGTGGCTGGTTAGAATACATTTTACAGATTAAACGGTGACTGTGGTAGTTATAATGCTTAAGATTTAATATTTTGAGGTTCAGTGTTCTCCCAGTTTGAAAATCATTGGATTTCCTACTTATTGGCATCATATTTTCTGTTTTGGGATGCATCCAATTCGATGACATTATGATCGCAGTATCTCCGTTAATTCCGCCAGAAATCACGTCGTGAAAGATTATCAGATAGAATGGAATCGACGAATGATGAGGAAAGCTCTGATCTTATCAGTTGTGACGAATTAGACAACAGCCAACTGGACCGATTAAGCGTTCAAGTCTCTTCGTTGGAAAAACTGGTCGATTACTGTGCGGAGGAATTCAGTAAGTTAGTTTTCATGCTAGTCGTTTCGAAACCCTCTCGTTATTTCTGAAAACTGTATGTTTGTTGTCACAGTCGGGCCTATGGAAAATCCGATATTCATGCTGCATTTCACAAAGCTTTGTAATCCATTGTTTTTGTTGATATACGGTGGGTGTTCTTGTGTGTGTATTTATCATCCACACACAGTTGTTAATTTTTTTTCGTAGATTTTCATTATCCTCACAAACACTTGGGAATTTGTTATGTAAGAAAGAATATGTTAAGCTTTTTCGAAGTTTCAGTGCTTCAATGCCTCTGTTTAGGTACAGTTTTTTATTAATTATACATGGTATTTCTAGCGTTGCTCAGCTTTTGATGAAAAGACTGTTTTCAGCACACAGGCTATCTCTCATCTCATTATTAATACTCTCCGTCACGAACGAGGAGATTTGATATTGTCGTCGTACTTAAAGGTTGTTTTAAACTCGGGGTGGGAACTTTAAGCTCTGTATTGTTTTGTTAAATTTACCATTTTGTTGTTTCTAAAGGATTTTAAGTTGTGTTTGTGACGAAAATTAACTTATTAGTTGTAAATGCTTGTACAGCTTGCCTCGTCCAGGCCGATGTTTGTCAGTGTTAATTATTTGAGAAAGACAATATCATTTTCAAGGAAATTGGTTAAGACTTGATAGGTGTTAGAGGACAAGTCTTCCTTCCTGTAATGGTAAAAAAACCCTTCTTTGACATAATCTTATTAGTTCAGGAACATGTTGGTGTAAACATTGCTTAAGTAAAAAAAAGGATGAAAAGGCAAGTGATAGGAAGTAATTGTGCCTTGTCTGCTATTAGATGCCTTTGTATGGTTTGAGATACAGCGGAAACAGGAAAGAAAACCTTGAGATTTCTGGAGAAAAAATCAAAGCACTCCATTAGCTGTTAACCTTTAATTCCCCTGAGTGACCAAAACCGAATTTTTCTGTTCAATGTCAATCCAACTCCAAGCAAACAAATGATAAGAATAAAGAAAGTGACAATTACTGGTTGATATAACGCCAGATTCTCTGAACTAACAAAATTTTTATTAAAAGAAATAAAAAGATTTGTTAACCATGATTCAGTACTTCCTAAGAGACATTAATATCAAAATTTGGTTACTGTATTGAGGGGGGGGGGGGGGGGCATTGTGTAGATACATGTATAAAAATCGGAAACTGTGATGATCTTTTTGGTGACAGGAATTAATTTTATGCTTGCTTTCATGGCAGTGGGGGGGTGCACAATCTGCATTCATTTGCACTGTGATGCCAGAAAGTACCATATATTTCCAACCAAGTAACAAGCTACAGTATCTTTGGAAGCCAACTACCAGACAGTTTATAGAGGTATTTATGATACTCAGCTTTCAAATACTTATCTTTTAATATCAGAACTCTTTGTTATGTTTTAGGTGGAGATGTACCAGAGCCTTTTCTTTCAAATGCTGTGTTCATGACACACAAATGGTTTATTTCATCAGAGGAATTACTTAGAAAGTTCATGCAAAGGTATGGTCACTAAAAATTTGTCCCTGTTTTATTTCAACATAAATAAGGAAAAGCCAGTTGGTAATTCATGTTACTTCTGTACAGATGGCATTAATAATTGTGAAAATTTGTGATTTTGAATTGATATTGATTTTTGGTGGCTTTTTTTCGGAGAAGTGATGATTAGATCAAGCAAGTAGAAGGGATGTCCATCTACATGTACATGTAATATGTCACCTAACTTTAATTACTAAAAAATGTATCTTTAAAAATGTGTCTTTAATTATTCAACTGTTACAGGTACTCAGATCATTCACTTGTGAATAGTGAACACATCAGGAAATTTAAAAGAAGTATCTGCTCTGCTGTTGGGTAAATATACACCACCCTCCACATTTGTACAAACATTTGTAGATATACCTGACATTTACATGTTGGTGTTAGAGAATGTGAACATGATATATACTTATGTAGTTGTAGTTTGATAAGGTTTCATATATTATAGGGCTGTTGTGATCTTAATTTTGCAACATTTCCTGTGACAAACTTTTCTTAACCTTCACATACTACTGAAAATGCTTATGAGGAGGTGTAGCTCTGACATAACAATGTCAATTCCCTCAGGCATTGGTTCTTCAATACACATCCCTTATTCCCTTATTTTATAATGAAAATGCTTGTATATGAATTATAGATTTTGGATATCAAATTACTGCTCTGACTTCAAAAAAGATGAAGAACTCACTTTACTAGTAAAGGAATTTATGGAGGAAGTGGAATGCGAGGAAGAGAAGAAAATCATTCATCTGTCCAACATGTAAATATCAACTTTTTTAAATATTTTTTGTTAAAGTTGATTGTAGTTACTCTGAGAATTTTAATAGAAAAGTGACATTTAAGTATTTGAAAAGTTTAGAAAGGTACAGTGTTGGTCACAATATTTCAGGTAAATTTAATTTTCTTTTCATAAATTTAAAGTCATATTAACTTCAATGACAAATTGCAACACAGTGTTGATAGTCGCAGTCTGATACAAATTGAGATAAATTTGAGAAAAGTGTTGTTGGGTCATTAATTGGTTTCCCAATTTTTCTCCATTTCTATCATTTGTTTTGAGTTTTGTTCCATTTTAATTTTGTCTACAAACAAATTAAACTACATGAACAGTGTCATGCAAGCCAGAATGCAAAACTCATAAGTGTTGTATTTTGGTTTTTTTATGCTAATAGATGTGCTGAGGAGCTGAGAAATCGCACCCTGAGTGCTGAACATCCACCATTGGATCAACGAAAAAGTTCTTTGGCATTCAAGGACTTATCAGCCCACACTATTGCAGAGCAGTTGACTTACCTTGAATATAGAATGCTACGCAGAATACCAGTAAGCATTGTGGATATTGCAAGTTTCTTTGTTTCCATATATTTGGTATGCCTGAAAAAAAGGTTTTACTTTACTTGACAATAATTAGTCCAGTAAAAATAAATAAATGAAGGTCTACACCCTGAAAGAATACTACTTTCCATCAATTGTAAGCATAAAGGGACAACTACAAGGGTATGGATGTAACTTTCTGTTTTTTTTTTGTGTGTACAAGTTCACCTGTGGACTGTGCCATGTTTTTAAACAGTTTAAACTACACTTGCTTTGTTAGTGTGTTGATTGAAGAGCAGATGTAATCAGCATTTTATTAATTTAAATTTAATCATTTTTAATTAGTTTTCAGAGTGGAAGACTTATGTTTGCACTGGGAAGTTAATGAATACGACTTACCTTGAGAGATATGTGGCACTATTCAATGGTGTATCAAGATGGGTGCAGGCCATGGTTCTGAACTGTGTTACACCTCAGGAGAGAGCTATATGTATGGAGAAATTCCAACAAACAGCTAGGGTGAGACATATAGGGAATAATGCATGGGCACATGTTAATAGGGAATTTCTTTTCAAGTTGAACATGAGAAGAGAAATTATATAATATCTACAAGCAACCATGTATTATTTTGTTTATTATATAAACACAATAGCCCTTTACAGACATGAAAAGTCAATTTTATTAATGAATAATAAAAAAAGAGGATATTACTTGGTGGTGAGGAGATATGAATTATATGCTTGAGTGGCACAAGCAATATCTCACAAATGAGTGCAACAAACAGGTGAGATGTTATTTGTGCTACGAGAACATGACCTTCATATCTTTGAGCTAACATGTAATTTTCTTTTTATTATATAGACAATAAATATACATGGTATACATGAGATTGAAAAGCTGGCTTTGAAACAAATACTGGCTATCAATAGAAACAAAATACCTGGGGCCCAAATTTTGCAAAGATTTATGTGTAACACTGCCAGTTAGGCCAAAATACATGTGAACTGGTTTCATAAGTGTTATGAAAATTTGATTACTGACTCTTACTTAAATAGTAAAATAATTTTATTTTCAGCCTCACTTCGAACCTTTGAACATTGTTCAGCATGAACAGAACAAAAAGTTTCCTTTGTCTCACTGCAACTTTCTAGTAATTCCTTGACAGTCTTAAGATCATCTAGTGCTTTCTTTTTTGGTGTTTTTGTTCTCTTGTTGTTCGGAAAATGAATTTATATGGTCTTAGCTTACCACAACAAATCTTGCAACTATTCAATATTTCAAAAAAAAAAAACCCAAGTTCATTCAACAAAGTATAAAAAGGCAGGAATTGTAACGTTTTTGCTCCATATCACCACTGGTGTCACATATGAAAAATATGCCACTTGGTTCCTGGACTTAGTGGTCAGATTGATTCTGCATTGGTGATAGGTTCAAGGTAGAAAAATGCATTGAATCATTACAAAACAAACAATGGGCTTTACTTTCAATTTACAAAATTCTCAGGTAATGACTTTTTGCCTTACAGACAGAAGAAATCTTTTCAGGTGCATAGCCAAAGTCGGCCTGTGGACAATCTTTCAGTTGTCAATTATTGGATTTTGGATTTTCTTCCCCTTTTAGGAAATTTTGAACATCACTGTCTGTAAATGACATACATTTTCCAGTGATTTAGCAACCATAATCCCAGAAACTTTTCACAAAGGACCTTGTATTGAGAATGGTAAAGGTTTTGCCATTCATTCACTAACGTGACAGAGTGGCGCAAAAGGCGAGTCACGTGTCAGTAGCAGATTGGTGATTACAAACACATGTGGAAAATTATCATATTTTTTTACTTGTGTTATTATGGCTTTTCTCAGGGCTGGAAATCCTTGTACAACACTGCAGTTTATATAATTAAAACTTAAACTTTGAGATGATACAGCCAAAGTCATTATATGGAACATGCACCTAATTTTCATCTGTTTCAGTTCAATAATGTACACTGACTAGCACCTCCTCTACAAAATATGTAGAGGATATTTGATATGATTTTACTTTTATTAGTTTGAGAATTTGTTCATGTACTCAAAAAGCTAGAATTGCTCTCAGCTGCACCTCAAGCTACTCTTACGCATTTTTCGTGCTCTCCAAACTTCCTGTGTGCATCCATAACTCTATATACGTACAGCTGAAAGCATGAGCAAATTCTGTTATAACAGAGCGACAACAAGGATCTGCGTGAAGAAGCCTTTCATTGTGATAGAGTGCAAAATTCTCACAACGCCAAAAAAAATAAATGAACGTCCCTATTGGCTGGTCAAAACTTTGGTTCGAGCAAGAACATTTGATCCAGTTAACTGATAACTCTGAATGAAAAGCTCAAAATTTATGGGGAAAATGGTGAAAATCAAAGCCAAAATTTGCTGCAGCTGGTCTTCCAACAAATTTGCGAAACATGCAACTTGCGAGTTTTTTCAGCTTTATTTTTGTTGCTTGTTGGATCAGGACCTAAAAGGTCAATGCCAATAGAAAAATTGGGCAGTTCTTTGCTGGTTTCTTCCATATTTCAAAGAGAAGGAAAACTGCACTGCAGTGTAACAGGATGGAAACTCTGAAGCCAAGTAAAAAAATGCTCACATCATCTTATTTATGCACGGGCGTGCCTAAATAAAATTTTGTTCATAGCGGGTCAATAGGACTTATATAGGGCAAACATGTGCGCTATGTTGTAAGTTATTATTATTGTTATTATTGGAGATATGAATATACAAGTATGAACCACAAATTAACTATCAACCTGCGTCTCACAATGTACATGTTGTTCATTATAATTCTTGCTATTCTTTTCTTTTTCTTAATGATACCTGTATCCAAAAATACTATAGAAGGTATTCTTTATCATATTCCGGTGTAAAGGGTTTTGAGTTTGATGGTAATGCATTTGTCTTAAAATGAACATGACCAAAATATAAAACACAATTAAGAAGAAGAATGAAAAAAAAGGTGAAGTCTGTACTTGAGCCAAGTGGTCCACCCAGCTGGAGCTAATCCTGGTTTCCTCACCGGGAGTGGGTATCACTAGGGGATAGTATTACTATCCCCCTGGATGGGATGTCAGTCCATTGCAAGGTTACCCCCCAGTATTTGCCCAGATCTCCCAAGAAATTTACCGATACCCTTTATACTTTCTTAAAAAGGGCTGTGCTCATTCATTGTGGTAAAGTACATTCATAATAAAGTATTATTAATTGTCTCATAATGTGGTTACTTATGATGTGAATCATGATGTTTCGACTGCACACTGCTGGTCTGATGAAGGACTCCTGGGCTGATAGGATCCTGGGCTTAGAGTAAAGTGTTTTGCCCAAGAATACAACATATTAAACTGGCTAGGTCTTGAACCTTCACCTCTTGACTTAGAGTCCAGTGTACCAACCATAAGGCCTCCGCGTCTCCCACTAAGGATATAGTGAGTTGTGAAAATATCAACCTGCTTATTATTTAATTGGTTTGAAATACATACTGATAAGTGATTTTTTTGTTTGTTAACTTTCATATCTCTTAACTTGAAGCATTTAAAGGAACTCCAAAATTTTAATGGCTTAATGGCAGTGGCAGGTGGACTAACAAACACAGCATTATCTCGCTTACGGCAAACTCAAGAGTTACTCTCACAAGACTGTAAAGAGGTACTGCTCAATCTGTGTTGAATGAAGAATTTATCAGTTTAGAAAATAACTAAATTCTTACTTGGTAGAGGTGATGGATGTTTGCTGCACTGTTTTTGCTTATTGTGTCTTTCTTTACTTTAGTACCTTAAGCTGTTAATGGAGTTATTGTCTTCAGATGGAAACTATGCATCCTACAGAAAAACTTTAAACACGTCTACTGGATTCCACATCCCTATTTTGTAAGCACCTATTGATTCATATGTTTACAGTTCTATTACTTAGCTACACTTATAACATACCATTGTGAGTTTAAAAATTGACTTACTGAGATTACTGAACTTGATTTATGTATACCAGTATACTATGATTTATATTACAGTGTAGTTAGTGAAGTGGCTCACTCAAAGCATTCTTTTCTTTTCTTTTTTCTTTTTTTTTTCTTTTTTTTCTTTTTTTTTTTTTTACTCATATCCATATCATTGGTGCAACTTAATCCAGAGGTGAGTTTCAACAGTGGTTCATTTCTTTTTCATGTCATTGATTTTACACAACTTGCTTATAAATGCCTGCAGATAAAAAGATATGCATACTGTATGTACTTATAATGTTAGATAACTGACAAAACTAACGTTTTGCACTTTCCATAGGCATTCAGTTGAAGGATCTCATCGCACTGCAAGTTGTTTTACCTGACAGTGTTGATGGACACCTTCTTAATTTGCAAAAGATGGTGCGTCTGTCACACATCATGTCACATGTGCTGCTGGTTCAAAACACTGCACCATCAGTACAACCAAATTCAGAACTTATTAAAATGCTGCGGGTATGTTGGCCATTCATAATAACAATACTGACAGTGCATTATTTGTTCTGTGCAAAGTGGCTGGACACAGGTGAAAGGTACTTTGCTCAATGAGTTGTCAGAAGGGTTGGCAATACATTTGAAATCAAGTTATATAAGACAAGTCATGATACAAGCCAAGAGGCCAATCATACTTTAGCTTATCCCAGTATCATAAAGCGGCAAGGAGTATTGGTAATTTCATCATGGATTCATCACAGGGCTACAGCCTTGGCTTTAAGTTTCCTTAGCAGCCTTTTATATTATTCTTGAGTAAAGTGAGACTCAGAAATACAACTCAGCAATCTTACCTGGACCTTTCTGTACAGAATCCAGGGAATGTATCATTTGGCTGCAGTTAATAAGTTAAACAAAGGCAAATATGGACTGTTCAGGTAAACATGTAAGCTATCTGGACATTAAGGTCTTGGAACTAGATTAAAGGAGAATCTTGAAATTGTGGCTTGCAATAAATTGCCTTTTAATCCAAGAACAGATTTCCAGTAACTTCTCTTACCTATTGTGCACCCCTGGAGCAACTGTGCTACTTTGCACTTTGTTTTTAGGTGTCATTGCAACCCAGAGTCACTGAGGAAGAGTTATATGAATTATCACTTGCTAGAGAACCAAAGAACCACACTCATTCTGTAAGTGCAGTTATGACAACATTTGGTGTCTTTGTCTTCTTTAGATTCTATAGATTGTTCCAACATTCTTTACCTAACTTCCTCAACAACAAATTGATATACAAATGTTGTACCACTCACCGCAAATGATCAAACTCGTCATTGTATCTCTCAGTGATACAATGCTAAGTAGCAAGGTTGGTAGAACTCCAAGCAAGAGGACAAAAGGTAATAGCAAAGCCTTCAGAGAACATTTCATTCAAAGAGGTTTTGTTTTACCTTAAAGAGCTGTGGCAGTCTCGGAAGTGTAGAGTCAAATACTGAACAAGGTGTGATGTTTGCTGATTGGGCAGCTGGACTATTGAACACAACGCCTGACCCTCAGACAACTGAGAGACATGTCTCATCCATGGTGGAGGTACGTACAACTGTAATTACAGTCAAATCGGTTCATGTAAAACAAACTGAATTCACTGTATGTAGCGGCTAAGAACTCAGGAGAAAGTTAATTGCACTGACGTAACTTTTCTTGAAACCATCCATCAGAAGGTTTGTGTTAATCTTAAGAATTAAAATTCTGAAAACATGTACGTTGCCTTTTCGCCATCACTTTGCGTTATCACATATAACTGTACGTGTAAAGTTCACTTATGAAACAAGGGTAAGCTCAGTCTATTGAAACTCCTAAAGCAAAATAAACCCAAATGAGCTTTGTTTCTTAAAATAACCATTTTTCTCTCCGGCAACCGGGTACCTGTATGTTTTTCACTCCAAATACTAAAAGTACCTAACAGTATCCCCTCAGTTTCCTGTATGAGGATGCCATTTTAAATGTCTGCTTTGATCATAGCCTTGGACCATCCTCAAATGTTCATGAGTTTGAGAAGGTCTGACGTCAGGACAGAAAGAATTGAATAGAGGGTGGATATCATCATCATTGTCAATTCTGACTTATTCTTTATAGGCTGTCTTCAAAATTTATGACACAAACAAAGATGGTTCAATATCAGTAGAGGAGTTTGATGCCATAGCTACCAATTTTCCCTTTATTGATTCATTTGGAGTTCTGGACATTAACAGGTAATAATTTAACACAACCCACACGCACTTTAAACACAAGTGTGTTTCTGATACACGCACGGACAGACAGCGCAAGACCATGTACTGTTAACTTTTTTTTCTTAATTATGAAGTGTAACATCTTATGGTAAAACTATTTTACTAATTTGGTTGCACCACTCACTTACTCACGCACGAAAGATAATGGAAGGCTAAATTAATATGTTGCCTGAATGAAGCAAACATAAACGCTGAGAAAATCATAGTACGCAAATTGTAGTGTCTCTACTAGAATTATATATCGACTCAATGCAGCAATTGAGACTCTGAACTCAGTTTGAACTTGGGTGCTTCGAGACTTATCATGCCGATTGGTTAATTTCAAATGGCTCAATTTTAAAAATTACCTTCCAAATTGTTATCTTTTAGTGACGGTGTTATAAGTCGAGACGAGATGAAGAACTACTTCATGAAAGCAAACTGTCACGAACTAAGCAAGGGCTTCTCACACAACTTTCAAGAAACGACGTACTTCACACCAACCTTTTGTGACCATTGTGCTGGCATGGTAAGGAATTTCTGTGCAACAATATAATGGAACCAAAAGTTTTTTTTTCTATTTTTGCCATATGAAGTGTTATTGATTAAAGGTCCATTCGTTATTAATACCACCCATTCGCCCATCCTCTCATCTAACCTCGCAAGCAAGCACACGAGAAAAAGGGCCAAACCTCCAAAGCCCATCCCAGTTTTGATGACATGGAGCGACTGGGAGTATTTTTACTTCACTTGGATGGGATCCCAGTGTATCCGTTTGCTGGTACTTAAACTCCTGAGTTGAGGGAGCCAAATGAAGTGTCTTTCCAAACAATAATACTGTGACTCTAGTAAGGGTTTGAACCTTGTACAATTCGTTGCAGAGTCCATTGAGTTGAACATTAGTTCACTCTGTGTCTTCCTCAGTATTTCATGTCATGTTCATTCTATTTTCTCCAGCTGTGGGGAGTCATCAAGCAAGGATATAGATGTAAAGGTAAGTTGACATGCAACACGATGCTTAGCACAATGTCTAGAAAGTGAAACAAAATATACTCTATAAACAAAATGTAAAGGCATTAAATCAATGAAAAATTTTTGGTTTCTTCTCAGTTTGTCATATCAATTGTCACAAAAATTGTAAAGGAGAAATAGTTAGAGGATGTCGTCAAAAACCTTCGTCACAATTGAATGGTAGGTCACAACTAAAAGTTTTGTTTAATTAAACACCTATAGGATACGAAACGTTACCAAATGATGGCTAGCACGCCAACAAATGGTTTTTGTGTTGTTTGTATACGGAAATATGAGTGCGCTGTTTCGGGGTGTTTTTTATTAGATTAAGATCCAATCAATCTCAGTTTATTGGTTGATTTTTTTAGCTCTTTGGGTGTTCAGATTTGACCCCAAACTTTCTATTGTGAGAGAGATTATCGTGGACTAAGACTTGAACCAATTCCAGGGTCAGTTGTGCTTAGTAAGTTTATGGTTGTAATGACAATCAATTAATTTCACCCACTTTCATTGTCTGGACACCAAAAGTTGATTGACTTCTGATAATTGTTACTAAGTGTAAAAGTGGTCTTTTAATCTGCTCATTATTTTTTTGACATTGATTTGTTGCCAACTTTTTCAGGAATCGATGGTAAATCTCTTCATAAGTCAGAGACCTTACGAATAACAAAATGGAAAAACAAAATGAAGCTTCAAAAACACTTATCTGAGGATTCACTTAAGTCTGTTAACGGCGAGTGTGTTAATGTCCCAGTAGATCAGTACAAAAAGCTTCTTAATGCTCAACAGGTAAGTAGATGATTAAGCAGTAGAGGATTGTCTTTTCCGTGTTCAAGAAGACGAGAAGAGAAATTTCGTATCTCCAAGCAGCCATGTATTTATCATACAGACAATATCTTCTTTGTCACTTAAGGGCAATATTGTTACAAGTTGTATTCCCAGGACCTTGTTATTTATAAGTTTTTTTCTCGCAATGTGTCTTTTTTGTCGAATTAATATTTGTTTGTAAAATTTTTCAGGAAAATGAAGCACTCGTGGCGGAGAATGACCGACTTCAAAAGGACTTAGAAACCACTACGCACAAGTTAAACTTGTTACAAAATCATTTGAACTCTTTGAGGCAAAATACTGTGACCTTTATTTTGGATCAAATGGACGCTCTACAAATGCAAAAGGATACAGAGGTATAGCGAAGGAATCATACGTGAATAGCAATGATTGACCGACACATCGACCCGTTAGTCAATGTAGTTGTGCTGTAATGAAAGAATGCATGATACAGTTAGAGAAAGGCTGAAGTCACTGGAGATATTTGGAAACATTTAACGAGGCGATTTAGTTGGCATGACTTTCGCATATCATTGCGAAAAGTTTCAAGTCTTCTAAGGTGGATTTCTCTTTTTCCCTCTAGTTGTATTATACAAACTCCGCGATGTTATGACCCCGTCCCGTCCCGTCCCGCCCCGTCCCATCCTTGTCCCGTCCCGTCTTAACCCGTCCTTGGTTATGCTCGATTTCTTCCTCAGTCACTGGAAGGTTTGACTCCTGGTTTTGTTAAAAACGCTTTTCTAACTAAATGTTCCTCACTTTTTTGTAAGGAAAATTCATGAATAGAAAAAAATCCGTTTTAATCAAGGGATATTAAGGATTTCTATGAAGAAAACAAAGCAAAGTCTTAATATTTACAAAGATGCTATAACCAAGTGCTTATGTTTCTCTGAGTGAGGCCCAGTCTTCGTTGCACCATCCAAGTTAATTATTAGCACATTCCTGAGTCCAAACTAACTCGAGGATTGGACAAACATAAGGGCCTTCATACTTATTTCGAGTTTGTTAGTAACGGAAAGCACTGTGCTTTAAACATTGTCAGTAGGCGTTTAGCATTATTAGACACGTGACCCATGAATTCAAAATGCGTATCATCCACATCTTACAAATCACCTGCGCAAGTCAGTTACATTCAGCGGTTACTGTAGTGAAAAAGCAACATACATCATACTCGAGAGGTTATGATTGTGTGTACGCTGTATCTTACTAATGCTGATGACATTTTTCTCTTTCATTTAATTCTTCCCTATTATAGAATTACCAATAAAATTCCATAAAAGAAGACGTAAAGTAATTAACAGCCGGAATAGGTCTTTATTCTGTTGTTTATTACAGTTAAAATTTTTTAAAACGCTCATTTTTTCGGAATAGAAATATATTGTAAATTACAGTGAAATTCTTAAACGATCAATTATTCGTAGAGGCTTGGCTTTTTTAGTTACCAGATATATTTAAAAGGTGTATAAGATCGATTAGGTTGTTTCTAGACAAGGAAACATTAAGTTATATATTAAGTTTTGTGATTTAAATTATTTGCTGATTTAATAAACATCGATATTAACATTATTCCGTCTGAGTTACTTAATAACAAAAGGAGCTATCAAAGGAAGCTACAATGGATCCTTTACTGATTGGAAACCAACAGGGCCCTTTCAGTGTAATTTTAGTGGAGTTGATGCAATTAATAGGAGCCAAAGTCGAGCTTCAGCTGGTGATTCGGTCCATGGCGTTATTCGAGGTGTTCACTGAATATGGTATCAGTTTAATACAGGTTTCTCTGTATATAAAATGGAAGGCATCTTGCAGAGAAATACCAACGTGAAAGAGAATTTGAAACTCTTAAAACATGAAAAGAAGGATTATTTCACAGTCTTCACTCAGCCTGTTTTCGTTAACCTAATATTAATTACGTTTTATTTATCTTCTTCCTTCTTTTTTGGCGTAGCAGCCTTTTTTGCAAATTTGTGCGTCGATTTTGTTTTGACTTCGCTCGAAGAATCGCAAGAAGGGACGTGATCCATGGCCAATCAGAGCGCGCGCTCTTCTGTAATTACTAAAACCCCACGAAAAACATTCGCTAGTTTTCCGCTTAATCAAGCCTCCGTCTCCGTGCGCTCAGCTTTTTAGGTCCAGCGAGCAGTGAAAACGAAAAGTTAAAACTATTTACCTCGTGCAGTAGGGCTACTCATATTTCTTTCCCGTGACAATTGAAATGTCATTCAGAGATATGGGAGCGAGTACGTTGAAAACTTTCCCAACAAGGTAAGCTCGTGACTTTAAAGTGATAAAGGTCTCGTCGCATGCGACTATCTATCACGAAACAGAGAGTGAGTAGGGTGGTCGATCAGAACGGAGTTTTTTTTTTCTTGAAGAACTGTAAAATGTAGAACACCTATTTGCATTAAGGGAACTGTATGTAACGGGAATTGAAGAGGTGCAGAGTGGAGAGAAAGATTACGGCTAACTTTACTATTCCGTGTCTTTTTACGGCCTTTTCCAGGACTTTTTTGTCTTTATGTCCTCTGATTGAGATGTTAATAATGTGAAAACAGAAATTCAATCAAGTATTTCTCTTTATGGTGTTCTCAGTAAAATCGTAGTCGCCCATTTCCCAAGTCTAGTTAATTAATGATGCAGAATTCCATGAGTCATAATAAGCCCGAGATTTAAGATCTTTGGTCTAAAAGGACGACAGGTTCAGTATCTTTTAACAGAACGATCAAGGGGATTCAACTTAAGTTTGACTGGCAATAAAATGGTTTTTGTCAATTCTCGAAAAGAAAAATCAATATTTCAAAAAAAAGTCAATTACATCAAGGAAATAAATCATAAAATAACGTTTAGTTTATTCGATTACATCAAAATGCTTCACCCCATTCCTAACCATCATCCTTACGGTTCCAGTTTCAGTGACTTTGTTCATTGTTATCACCATTAAGCGGGTAAAATTTTACTTCTGCACTCTCCAAACCCAACTCTGTAGCCATTGCCTTGACAATATCCCGTCATAATCACTTCATCTCCATCCTGTAGGAACTTCCGTGTAATTCCTTCTCCCAGATCCACGGGTTTAGTACCTTTCCAGGAAAGCTCTAGCATTGAGCCATAGGAGTCAGGGGTCTGGAAACAAAACAACTTCATGATTGAAAAAGTTACTCTATGAAACGTGTCAAGGCGAGTGATTTGATAACATAAAAATCCACGTACTGGTTATAAAATAAGAGAGAAATTCAGTACGGTAGTAAGAAGAACTTCACCATTAAACCAGAACGACGTTTGTGTGACAAAATTACGACGTAATTTCAGCCTTTATCATTCAGACTGACTACTCTCCTCTGACCTGATGATGACGTTATTTGACGTTAATTTTAAGAAAACAAAGTCAAATTTACATCTATCAGTTATCTTACCGACTGTAAATATATGAATATCATACGTTTACCATACAGTCATCTCACCGTTCCACTGATTGTGCCAGAGCCCATCAGGTCTCCAGGTCGAACATTGCATCCAGTCACTGTATGATGAACTAACTGTTGTTTAGGTGTCCAATACATATGCTGAGACAATGGCAAACTTTTAGTATAAGGTTGATAATTCAAAATAAACAAACAAACAAACAAACAAACAAACAAACGAACATACAAAAATGAGAGACCTATCTCACTGAGTTGTAAACGGGAACGGAGAAAGGTATCACTTCTTTACGGAATTCTTGTCATTTTTCTATTTGAGAGTTCGTTAACCTTAACCATGCACATGTTTGCCATGAATTCAATACATATATGCATGTTTAGATTTTTAGGCGAAACATTCATACTCGTTAACTATCAAAGCTAGCGCCATGGTTTATTTTATGTCTAGGAAAAAAGTGCGCACGAAAGGAGATCAGGCCGTCATTCTTTTTATTTATCCTCTGCCCAGTTGGAGACTAGGCTAACTTCAGCTGTGCTTCGAAGAGCCGACTGACTAAAGAACGTGGATGGGAAAGTTATCTTAGTGATACTTTCCGCGATTTCTTTACAATGCAAAATTAAAGATCTTCCCGAAATTTAAACACGCGAAATTAAATCCCCTCCCGAAAATTTACATCACAGAAAAAAAAATGAGCAACATGAAATCGCAACAACAGAAAGACAGGCATCGACAAAAAACTTATAATTAACTGGTCTTACTGGTGTGTTCTATTTTGTATCTTCTGTTGTGAAATGACGTTAATTTGTGTGTATTTCGCATATGGAGTAGGAAATGTAGCAGTCATCTTACTAGTCATCTGAATCGCTAGATTCGTAAGAACTCCCTCGACTATCTTTCGTGCAGTCGTCAAAAGTTAAGGTATTTTGAAAAGTAAAATGAGGTCGAGAACGCTTGAATCGCGAAATGTAATGCCCCACTTTCATATTTGCGTGTTGAAATCGCACAAATAAAATCCGACGCAGAAGTGTCTTGCCAAAATCGCGAAATCAAGTATTCATTATGAAACTCTCACCTAAACAAACCTATCGACCAATGAGAGCGTGTGTTGTATCTATGTTATCTGAAAGTTAAAAACTAACCTTGAAATTCGAGGAACAGATTGTCACAGGTGCTTTAGCGTTTTCACCTTGAAAACAAAAGCGCATCCAGGCTTTTGAGGAATTGTCAAGATATTCCCATTACAAATATAGCCAATCATGTAATAATGAATCTAAAATATAACTATAATTTTTCCATGAATGGGCCTTCTGTGCCATTAAGAATAGCCCAAGGGTAGAGGTTCACAGTTAAGAGTCACTACTCATATTTTGATATGTGATATCTTAAAACGTCATTTTAAGAGACTCTTTAAGGTGGCCAATTTACATTGTCAACTAGTACGTTGTTAACTCCAAACGATCTTATTATTATTGAATAGTTCTACATACATTGTAAAGCAACTTGCAAATTGATGTCAAAAGTGTAAGGGTCTGTGTGCTGAAGATAAGGTAGAGGAGCTGGATCCTAAAAACGAAAACCAGTAAAATAACATTGAGAAGCACCAACAGTTCATTCCTCAAAACAAGGTTCTCAGCTACAAAACCTAACAAGAAATCACTCTTCACCTTTTCTTGCTAATTTGGGAATATACATTGTGTATGTATTATACTCTCCTTCCTATTGTAACCAAAATGTTATATTCTGACATTTCTGTTTCAAGTCGTCTGAATTTTATTTCTGATGTGAATATATCAAATGTTTAGGGGCCATCATAATAAAATTTAAAAAAAAAAAGAGGTCTAAAAACAAAGTTAAACATCATGAAGACTGCCTTTAGAATCTGTACTCTGTATTAAAAAAATTAGGGTTCAAGCAGCACTTCAGCCCTTATAGCTTCTCTTTTCGAGGGAAATTACAAGCATTTTAGCCCTTATCACTTCTCTTTTCAAGGAAAATCACAAGTATCATGAGTCAGCTACCTGAATTGAATTGGCCAAAGCAAATTCTTGAAGAGCATCCATTGTCACCACCCAAGGTGAGATGCTTGTTGCAAAATTCTTGGCTAAAAATGGGCCCAATGGTACATATTCCCACTTCTGTATGTCACGAGCTGCAATGGATATATGATAACAAAACACATAGAAGATTAGTGATGATGATACGCTTCAATTTGTCTCTATCTAGCACGTTAAACCTACTTTGAGTTTAGCTTCTACTTTTTCCTTATACCATCACCCTTGAATCAAGATCACCAATGCAAGGGTTCCTGAGTGCCAAACTTATTCCCCGTGACAGTTCCATAGGAGACATAAAGAGAACAGTGCTGCACTATAAATACTAATGTTGGGGTGTAACAGGTTAAAGAAGTGCTGAGGATGTGCTGAGTTCTAATATAATTTACATTAGAAAGTCATTACTTACAGTTTCTTCCTTGATACCCATCTTTGATTTTTTAATTAAAACAGAGCAGGTCACTGTACCAATACAGGAACAACTGTCAATTCTACACACAATTAACCTATGTTCTATTCTTTTGTGTTCTCTATGTTTAGAAAGACTGAATAAATCAACACTTGGTACAGATTAAGTTCACCATCATTGGTGGGAATCTTGCCATAGCTCATATATAAGAACAGTCAGCCCTCAAAACAATTACATCTCAGGTCTACTGTTTACTATAAGAGGTATGCTTCGACCTTAAAGCACAAGTGGCTCTACATGGCTACAGTATTAGTTTATTTTCCTCACTGACAACAAATGCATAAGTTTCATAAAAAAAAAAATTAAGTCTGGTGTGTCTTTACATACCACTCCAGTCATTCATCACAACCATTCCAAATATGTGGTCCTCAGCCTATGTAACATTTAAAAACATTTCATGTGATTGGCTCTGCACTATTGCATATCAATTAAAGCAGCTTTAAAAAGTTTGATTGTCAATATACGATTTCTCTACATGTCACCAAAATGCAATCTCCATTATCGTGCAGCTGAATGTTTGAACATTAGCTCTTAGTTTCAAGCAAGTTAGATTGAAAGTCAAATTTTTTTAATGTTAGGCTTGAAAACTGACCATTATATACCCTTATAGACCACTAAACAAGGGTTCAGGTGATTCTCCATTTTAGCCCATATAACATGGTGAATAAGACATCCACAAAACATTTTCACAAACAATACCTTATCCATAGCAATAGGCTCACCAAGATTGTTTCCAGGTCCACAGAAGAATGCCTGTTATAAAAAATTTTCACCCTTAATAGTGCTTGATACTGATACAAAGAAATATTTGACCGTATGATGTACATAGTACATTATACAAACCATTTCCAGCTCAAAGTCAAGTAATTTACATGGACCAAAAACAGGAGGTTTGGCTGTGAACATAGAAAGAACCAGAATGCCAGTTAGTGGTAGAAAATGATACTGTATGTCAGTGGCCAGGATACTGATATCCAAAATCAGAAAATGAATGACTCTGTGTCATCCAGAATCCTCTTCAACAAAATGACCTGTTTAATGTGTTTTTAATCAAAGAATGCTATTTTCAATTGCCACTCAATTGTCACAAACACATCAAAATGTTGAGAAAAATGAGAGGAGACAATATTATTACTGTAGCTCGTTTTCTTCTCTTTGCACCATTCTCACTTTTGAACCCTTAGAAAAATGAATCAAGACACATTATAACTGAAGCAAGCATGCTTCATATTCTTATTGTGCACACTCATGATGTCAGCAAACATCATCAAACTCAAGAAGCTAGAGTTTCTCTCGGCTACGCCTCGAGCAACTCTTACACATCTTTTTTGCTCTCCAAACTTCCTGAATGCTTCATATCTCAATGAACGCATGCTGATGTATGAACCAATTGTTAAATAGCAAATAAATGAGATGAAAATCAGAGATCACTTGCTTTCCTTTTAGAGATAAAAGAACATCTTCTGTTTGTGTTCATGGATATGCAAGAGGTTTTTTGCCAAAGTCCAGGCTTTTTAATTCAGCCACTTCTTCAATAGAAGACCACATCCATGTAAGTGATTCATAAGAGTTTTCACTTAAAAAGGGGCCAAGAGGGCAGATGTACATGCTTATAATGTGAGTAATAATCATGCTCACCATTTGTAAAAGTGGTCCATAGCCAGTGTATCAGGGCAACCCTAAAAGCCAAAATGGTGGAACAGTGGAATGGTGGAAAATGACCCCAAATCCTAAGACATGGAACAACGGAAAATGACCCCAAATCCTAAAACACGGAACAGAGGAAAATGACTATTTTTGCACAATAAACAGTCATTTTTGCAGATTTGTTTGTCTTATAAGGGCCTTTTTCATGAGATTGTACAGTTTGGGAAATTGAGCTTACTGTATTGCTTTTCTTTTAAAGCTACTAATCATGTTACAATGTTCATTTCTAGCATGATTAAAGAATGGGATGTGCAAATCAGTTATTTTCTGACACTTTGATGTTTATTGACTGTCATTTTTATTTTACCCAAGCTAAAGTTACCTGTTAGCAAATGACTGAAAAAAATGGGGTAAAATCCAAGGGAAATCAGGTCTTGTTCAAGTAAGCAGGGGTTTTGAATTTATCAGGTTTGAGTTAGTGGGGTTCTGCTGATCAGGATCTACTCTCACTATGCAAATTAAACAAATCGGTGAAATAGCCTCTTTTTCATCCAGAAAGTTTATTTCTACCACTGATCTGTACGCTGTAAATTTCATAATAGGATAGTGGTGTTTTGGGCACCTAGTTGTGAAGAAATTCTTCAAATTCTTCTTGATGGCTACTGTCTGTTAACTTTCTTTTGTCTTTTCACACAATGAGAAATTCCCATGCACATGACCCCCTGCTAACCTCTCTTCACCTAGTGTTACTCAAGCCCTAAAACTTATTCATGGATGAAGAAACGTTCATATTGAAGGGCTTGTAATAAGGGCTTGCTCACATGCTAGTCTAAGTTTGGAGCTGGAGCTGAATGTTGTTATATTTTGAGAAGCTTGACAACATTCCTGTGGTGTTCACACATTTACTAGCATATGGTACATTACTATTTCTTAAATCAATGCAGGCATGACCACGAAATGTATCAAGGTCACAATTGTTTATTGTGATGTGGTATGTCAAGTTGGTTTTCACATGCTGTGCAACTTTTTATGCAGTGACTAAAACTCTGGCAAATTTAGCATAATAAAAGGCAATTAACCAGGTTTTTTAACGCAAAAAGGCAGCCCTCTTTCATGCATAATGGTTCACTATCATTCATACCACTTGCTAAAAGAAAAAAATTAATAATTAATTAATAACTTAATTTTAGTCATGCCCATCATCATCATGGGGATGAATGTGCCAAACACTTTCATGTCTTTGTACAAACATGTTTTAGGATTTGGAGTCATTTTCTGCCACTCCACCATTCCACCATTCCAGCTTTTAGGGTTGCCATCCATCACACATGCACACCTTGCTCAACTTGTCTTTCTTTAAATGACAATAGTGACTTCCCAAGCTTTTTAAACTGTTTTAAGCCATTTTGATCAACCTCACAACATTGATCAACCAAATTGACAAAAAATTTTTTCCATATGAAGCATGAAATAACCTCTGAACAACCCATCCAATCTGAAATATTGCTGCAGGCAGGTCATTAGACTCACTTACTACAAGACCTCTGTTACAAAGGCCAGGAGGAGATGAAAGGTGTGTTCATTGAACACTACCTAGTGTACATTTTAATGGCCTCTTGTGGTCAATAATCCTTGGAGCAGAGCTTCGGCAAGAATTTAAAAAAATTTTTTTTTGTAAATACTCAGTAAATATAGCATCATATACTTCACTTACTATCATCTGGCCTAGTCTGACCAACAGGACGTCTCACAGGAGTACCTGATACTACAACTGACGATGCTCTGCCATGATATCCAACTGGCAGATGAACCCTGTGATATTGACACCAAACATTGTAGTATGTAATGTTATATTGATACAAATAACTTTCTAGGAAAATTTTCATCTGACTTTATATTGAGTGATATTGACCACTTGTAATAGTTATCAATTGCTTACATGTAGCTAGTTTTAAAATTTAAGAGAATAAATATGTCACCACATCATTTTTACCATATCTTTCAAATAATTTATAAATAAGTATAATCATAACTAATAACAATCAATAACAACAAATTAATTTAAATAAAATATTGTAGCATGGAGTTTAATTTATAATCATGACAGCTTGCTGATTATACAATAAAACTTTGAAAAACCATCTACAAGTTTAAAGTCTTAGGTTCAACCTGGATCAAAAATTGTTATTCAAAGTTAGACCTAAAAACACTTCCATGAACTAAGTTAAGGCTCATATCTTTCCAAAAAAGATATATCTATATGCTAGAAATCAAAAGTGTACATCACAAGCTAAATTAAGCCACATTAAGTCTTCAAACATTTATTTAGAATTTCACTTGAACTCAATCTCAATTCTAATGGAAGAGTGTTTGACATTTAAGAGCCGAAAAAAGCACTTTCTCTTCTTTCATAAACTTAATAAGGACAACTTTCATCCAGGTTCAGTTGTTCCTAGTGTACAAATACTTTCATTGTAACTCAGACATACATTTTTATCAGGGCCCACTATCATTGACATAGTCATGGTCATCATCATCATTCTAATTATCTATGAAAATTATCAATAAATTACAACTTACAAATTACACACCCAAATTCTTACAACATTTATTGAAAATAGAATATCATTTTTTCAAATGTATACAATTTAAAACCTGATAAAAAGCTGTTGGATATTTCATTTTTGGAGGTATCCTTTCTTGTTGTTTTTACATTTCAGTTTTGAAACAAAAAATATAAACAGTTAGCCAAAGATCCTTTCTTATGCAAGATAAAAAAAATTTGCACCTTACTTTTGACAAGCTCAATTCTAAGTAGAAGCTCTATAACTATAACATACTAACCAGTTTGGCATCAGAGCCTTATCCTTTCCTCTAAACATTGTACCAATATTTGTTGCATGATTTTTAGAGGAATAAAAGTCAGTGTAGTCACCTATATTGACATAAAAATTTAAAACATGAAAATATTCCTATTAGAAAACAATTTCTATACTGATTTAGTATACTATACTACAGGAAGTATACTATGAAGAAACCAGGCATTTGAGAGAGCTTTTTCTCCCTTTTTGTAAAATATATCTGAAACAGAAAAACTGAACCATTTTTGGAATTTTTGCCTTTTAATTTACTAATAGTGGGACTTTAAGTGCTAATGTGCCACTAACCCCCAAAATTTGTTTTCAACATAATAAATTTCCTTGTCTTATATTCTGATAACAAGGTCCAAAATATTAAGGTCACATCTATTATCCTTATTTTTCAAATGAATATTCAAAGATCCAAAATTGGCCACCTTCATGTTCACAACCAAGAAATAGGGGGAATAGGGCAGGTTGGCTCAAGACATCAACCTGGGACCAATTTAACATTTAATAATACCATTTATTGAGAAAGCAGTCACACTTTAACCAAGGAAAGAACCATAGAATTGTGCATGAAGGGTGTGTTGTGGAAGACTGCAGTGATACAGCTTCCTTAGAGGATAGTTCACTCTTCATACCTTCCTGTATTCTGAAGACAACCACCTTGAAGCAAAAAAACACAGAAGAAAATAGGTCAACTTCTCTTAATCATGTTGACAGGCCAGTGCAACTCTTGCCATTCCCAAGCAATTTTAAATCCTCTGCCTTCAAAGTTTATGTGTAAGTCTGGCCAGGATATTTTTGTTTTCAATATCATGATTGGGGTGGCTCCTTAAATATTGCTCCCGAGTGCCATTGGTTTTGAATAAAGTGCCATTTCTCCATCACTGTGCTCTTGAGGTTAGGTAAAGCCAAACAATTGTGATATTGTGTTACAAAAGGCAATATTTTCTTCTGTGTGCTTTTTTCTTTGTTTTTGAGTGACCTTCCTCTCCCAGTGAAATGAACTTCAGAGACATACTTGTCCAAAATTTCATTTAGATATCCTTTATTCTTCAAGAATATTTTGAAAATCTGTATGCTCCTATTAAATGTAGAGCATGAGAAATTTGTCCTTGGAAAGTGTAGCACTTCACCTTTTATGGATGCTTTCCTTTATGCCAGAAGGATATTGGAATAAAAAACTTTGTATCAGAAGGTCTCCTTCTCTTTGTAATGTGTTTGTTTGTCCAGGGTTGATTCTCTGACAGTCTCTAAGTCTTTGCACACTTTTGTGTGGAAAAATGTTATTTCTGAGGTAGATTTATTAGATGTTAATTTTTCATCTGTCAGTTTTTCATTTGATGGGCTCCTGATGCACTGCTTGTGTGAACCCTTACCAAGGTGGGTGCTATAGGACAGATATGGACCATGTACTGATGTGATATCGCATAATCCAGGGTTTACACAGATTCTGAAATTTTTTTAAAAAGATTAAGATATTGGAATCTATGTGTAGTTTTGCAGACCTAAAAAAGTTTGGAAAAAAAGTATTTTATTTCCAAGGTGCAACATTTATTGTTGAGTGAAATCATTGTCACCTTGTCAAATTCCATGCAACTTTTAGCAGAGCTTAAAATGCAAAATGTTCAATCACAGGATCTGGAGAACTCCACACCACCTCCTGACATTACCCATGCCTGTCCACATGTCATGCAGATATTGTGTGTTCATAGTGCCTCAAGGTTACCATTTGGTTTTCATGTTTTGTCCAGCTTTAATTGTATCAATCAAGTATTTAATCACTTTCTCAGATTTGGAAATGGAGAAATGACTCATATCCTTGAGTCTGTAAAATAAACTTGTACTTTAAAAAAGTGAGCAAGAAGTATTGAATTTTATGTACAAAAATGTGTACAGGAAATAACTGCTGTGGATTGAGTGCAGTACCTCAGCATTTCCCATGCAAAAGGATTGAGTTTTGCAATGAGTAAATTTACAATTGCTATGCGATACCTATGGGCACCTTATTCCCACAGTTTTCTTATGTAGCATATTACCTCATATCATCTGCATACGAAAAGAAAGGCAAGTATACATCAGCCACTCCTCTGGGAAACCTATGGGTAGGTTTTTTCCATAGTTTTTCCATGGAATGTGAGAATCCCGCATTATTTCCATACTGAAGAAAAGCAAGTAAAATACCCATTGGTATGGAATACATATGGGCATCCCATTCCCATAGTTTTCCATACAAAACTCAGCCTGCATGAGCATAAAAACCTATACAGCTTCCATTACAGTTTCCATATCTTACATTTCACAAAACTGGACACCATATCAGTTCCATATCATGGTCTGGCCAGATATGGGCTGTTATTTACTATGTCAAACCCATACTTTTACTTTGGTAAGAGAATCAATCTTTTATCCGTCTATTTTAGTCTATGTTTTCTTTTGTGATTTGTACCAGCTTTTTTTATTTGGGTTATGTTTCACCCTTGTTTTTTATTTCTGAGGAGGCAGAGAATGCACTCAAACAAGATTCAACTTCTCTATTGCCTGCTTGTGCTCTCAAAGTTACAAGAAGCTTGTCTCCCCAGTTCAGTTTAGATTTCAATTCTCCAGCTAAATTGTTTACATCAACTGCATCTAAATTGATTGAATAAATGGCCAGTGATTATACATGATTTCAAAGTTCTATTACATTTATCTTTCTAGTTTTTGCTTGCTCTAGTTTCCTGAACTTTGTTGTAAGTCTTGCAATGCTTCTGTGGTGAAATTTCATCAGTGCTCCTACAAGGTTGTGCTCTGCTTTTTCTCTGATCAAGTTTAGATATTTGAATTAAAATCTTCATCCATCATGATGTCTGCCCTTGCATCATAACTTAGGCTTATTGGATAGACTTCTTTCTCCGTAGTGTCAGGAATTTCTTGACTCCATTTCACTGAGGCTTTGCTTTCGGAACATCTTTGATTTCCCCTATCTCTGTGTCGTATTCCAATAGATAAGAAGCTTTGGATGTTTCAGAGTGATAAAGTCACTGTCTGTGTTTGAGAAACTGTCCGAGTTTGAGTCTCTAGATGACATGGCTTACTTTGGTACTTTATGGAAGGTCCTTGATATTTAGAGAAAGGGAGCCCATCTTTAAGTTTTTTACTGCATCCTTGAAGTGTGAATGACACAACAATCTTCCTCAAACCAGTTCCAAAGATACATGGTCATGAACATAAAAAATTGAGCTTTCACTGCTTGTAGAATTGCAAGGTTTTATTTGATTGTAATACTTCTTTCACTGTGTTGGTGGGTGAAACAAGGACATTTCTTTTATCTAAAAAACTTTTTTGAGGTTAGTGGCACCTAAATGCATGAAAATAAGTTTTTCCTTTTACTTTACAGATTTAAGAGGGATGAGAGATTGGTGAAACCCATTCAAAGAGAGAGTAGTTTATCTATATTTCTGGAACTACTTGTACAGTAAAATATTTCAATTATCATAAATGTAAGAGGATTAACTACGATTAAATTTGTCTCAAGTGTCTTCCTCTCTTTTTTAAAACTTACCAATATTTGCAGGAAGATGCATGGTAACACAGTCTTGCTTAAAAAGGCACCTAAGGATTATCAAAGAATGTTAGGAAATATTACTAGTGCCATTTACAGGGTTTGAGCCAGGCTGCACCATTGTGCAAATCCCGCACTGCAATTGAAATTGTCCCTTAATAAAATGGCCAATGGGACAATTTGTCCCCTTTAAAATTTATGGAAAAAACTCAAAAGGAAGCACACACAAAGAGTTTTATTTCAATACAGAAATTGCAAGCTAAAACAGAACATGGAAAGTATATTTTATCACCCGTTTAAAGTTCATTCTAAAGTCATGTTTCAGTCATGCTCTATTATCCCCTAAAACTTTTGCTAAGAGGACAAATTGTCCCCTAGTGATCAAATCCTAAGTCAAACCCTACATTTATTCCAAGCCTGCTACAAATTACAAAGGGCAAATGTTCAAAATGGTCCATAACAGACAATACTTGTTAACATGACTATATGAATACCACACAGTGATCTACATACTGGATGATATAATCTAGAGTTCTTAGACAAAAAGTACCACATAGTCCATAAAAAATTAAGTAATTCATGACTGAAATTTACATGTCACCTGGATTGCCGCTTTGAGTCATCTCTAAGAACTCCCTATAAAAAAGTTAGAAAAACTGGTATGAAGACCTAGGATTCTTATTAACAAAATACAAGTTACAGCATGAATCATTTACTTCCCATTTCAAGCTGAGAATAATTAAATCATAGCCAAAATATAGGACCTAACACCCCTATCAACCTTGCTCACTTTCTACTTTTATTACTGAACAAGAAAACTTCTTTCATAAATGTAACTGCAGCAATAAAGCTATAGAATGCATGGCTTCTTATTCACACCACATTCAATCACAGTAGAGTCATCCCTAATTCCTCACTGGCTGCCAATGAGTTGGTCCTCTCTGGCCCAGTCTTTATCTTGCTTCATTATTGTAATGAAGGTTGTAGATTGTTTAACCTATAACCATAGTAAACTAATCCACAGTAAAAAGTATTTACATTTTATTGATCAATAATTTACAATCATTTTATAACAAATGATGTGAGGAAGCACTTCTGACATGTACAATGAATTGATCATGCACTCTTTCCAACAAAAAGGTGCAATTATTATTGACAATAGAAGTATGTTACAGGATTGCTAAGCTGTGTACTTACCTCACTGCTGCACAAAATACGTTGCAATGTGTCCCTTGTTTCTTTCCATGCCTTTTTCCCAAGACCCATGAAGCCATTCAGCACTTGCTGCAGATAACATTGCAAGTTTGACAACATTACGTGCAAGTTGTCTTGCACATCAACTAAAATTTGTTTTCTGGTTTGATTAAGGAGTTTCCACAAATCTTGACTTTTTGTTTAAACCCTTTAATTACCCAGATCTAAAATAAAATTCTCTTAACTGACTGCAAATATGAGCAAATATGACAAACTGAGGGTGAATCATACAGCATTTAGCTATAACTATAATTAATTTAGTGGATTGTTTTGCCTTGTCAGTTCATTAGATTTCCATAAATATACAAAAGAATAATTCATTAGCAAATATCAGCGGGCAAGGTAGCTTAAGGAAGCCAATACGGCTTATGCAACTGACCACTATGCAGGAGACACCTCCCACGCCCCACCCCCTATCCCAAGCCCTCTTTTTGTAATCGAAGGGAGCCTTGGTGTAATATGTATTTACAGCTGTAGGTTTTCTAAAATTTGAAACAAATGGCTTACATGTTCATTATCTTACTTAAAAATACTGCCTATTCTGTAAAAATCACCAGAATGAGTCTTACTGAACCAACAGCCAACCTGTAAACTGAGATGTGTTCCCCATAATATAAATTGGACTTTAAAAGCGAGTTATTTCTTACCCCTTGAAGAGACGATTTTTTCTGGGACATTATCGGACCAGTAAAGAGATCGGCAATCTCGGTGAGGTCCAGCACATAGTCCCCTATGGCAACACCCACACGATGCCGTGGCTGAAAATAATAAGATTAACATAGATGAAATCTGACATGCAAGTGCGCGGCCGTAGAGGAAACACCTCTCGATCTATACTCCCTCACATCATCTGACGTGGAAAATACTCCATAAGGAATATTCTGAATGGGAAAATGGTTATCATGAGAAACTTGAATAAAGGACATTTTGCAATATGATTCACCCAAACCACGTTGCAAGGTACGTGTAATTCCAAATAAAATCATGGGAGAGCGTAGACTGGGCCCTACAGTAGCTTTCAGTCTTTCCTCCCCCCCCCCCCACCCCAGGTTCAGAACAGGTAACAGGTTCGTACAGGTAAATCGTTAGTAAAACTAAGGTAAAACGCACGATCAGCCTGTAATCCTCTATTAGTTCTTCGATTATTTGAAATTAGACGAATAAACATCTGTGCCATGACTCAGATATTATCCATATAGCGCGCCTGAAATATAACAATTTTGATTGTATCACCCAGAGGTGATCTTGTTACGTCACTTCCTTTTGTCGTTTCGTGTTAAGATCACGTGATCATGGTGGTGTCTGATTTCTCCGTCTGGCACTGGAGAGGCTGTTGTTGTGTTTCGTACGCAGGTATACCCATAAAATGGACAAAATCGCTCTGCAATCCGCCTGTTTAATTCTTATAACAGTCCTGGGAAATGGTAAGTGAAACTAGAGCCGTTGATTTTGTCCTTTCACTCGGGTTTACCGTTTGCATTTAGCTTAATTTGCAAAACGGAAAAGAAGACGAGACAGTGTTTGTCTGATGAAAAAAGCAACAGGAATACATCTCTTGTCTATTATATTCAAATGTTAAAGTTATTGGGCCAAATGTTACATATGTTTGTACAACATTGTTGATCTTCGCTGGGTAGCGTTTGTGGTGGCGTTTTCTGATTTTCTCTCAAAATGTTTGTGTTTATATAGCGCAGCTTTAATAAGATCTCTTACGCACATGCAGTGATACAAGGTTCCTATTGATAGGACGACTTGTACGAATATTAGCTAGGAAACGTTGAGACTTTTCTTGTTGAGGAAGGAAATCAAGTCTCTCTTTCTCTTTGGACTTCAGAAGATACAGAAGGTAGCTTAATATTTTGAAACTTGCATTTTGATTACAAATATTCCTTTAACTAAAGCGCAGCAAAAGGCGACGGGCTACGACTGAATATTTTAAAAGCTTAGAATTGTCGGGTTAATCTGCGCCGCGCGCCAGAGGTTCTTCTTCTCGTTAACTTGGACAGTTCCGATTCCAGAAATTTTTGACTTTTAGAAAATGACTGTAAACATAAATCTTCTGATGTTACCCCCAGTAATGTCAAATGACGATATAGCTGCGGTGAAACCCAAATTGCCTCAGTTGGCTATGTGAAATTTCCTTTAGATGTCATTGAGGAAATGGTTATTCAAAGGTGCTCATCCAGTCGCATTAGGAAATTGTGCATTAGTGTTGGTGAGGCTATCCTCTGGTGCTCAGTTAAAAAGCAAATAAGCATTCGAATTACCCACTTAACTGCCAGAAAGCCATGACATTAATTCAAGACCTCAACTTATGAATAAGTTAAGTGAACACAGCACTGAAATACCATGTCTGGGTTTGGTTCTTCTCAAGTTTTACATAAGTAAAACACTTATTTATTAACATACTGCTCTATCAGGATCAATGCCTCTGATATAAGGGGAAATTTATCTAGCTCTGTTGCCAAACTACAATCCATTGTGTACAATTCTGGTGTTTTTTGTAGTGGTCCTTTTCTTATTTTACCCCTTGGCCCATGCAATAGCTTTAAGCTATAATCATCAGCCTTTATTTTCTCTTCCCATTTAAGTTCAGGTTACATAAGCTCATTCTTCAAAAATGTACATCTATAGAACACAGAAGTAACAGATTGTGTTTGTATCTTCATTGTAGTTAGAAGCACGACTATTACTTGTCATTGTACAAATTGTGACAACAAAACCTGCAGTACTGGGGGGG
Organism: Pocillopora damicornis; assembly: GCF_964200805.1. Classification (NCBI taxonomy): domain Eukaryota; kingdom Metazoa; phylum Cnidaria; class Anthozoa; order Scleractinia; family Pocilloporidae; genus Pocillopora; species Pocillopora damicornis. Next base: position 9,650,716 of record NC_142683.1, on the reverse strand, counting down.
CATGTATGGTGATTGCTACTCGATATTCAACAGGAGTGATTGAGCACTATAAAGGATGTAGTACTGACGAACATCGTTTTGTATGTCCTATGGAAGATGAACCAGTTGATCCAGATGAGAATGTATACTGCTGTAGGACAGATATGTGCAACTTTGTTGCAATAACTCTGCCAACATTAACACCTTCCACAGTCTACAAACAAAAAGGTATTTTCTCATAATTGATATATTTTAGATATATTTGTGTTAGAGATAGAACTTTTGCAGTGATTCTCCTAAATTGCAAAGTACATAGCATTTGTGTCTCATATTATATACAAAAGGCCAAAAAACTATGCACATCCTTAGTCAACCAAAAACAAGGCTTGGTTTTTAAGTCTTTTGAAAGGCATAAAAAGAGTGTTTATCCCTGAAGGCATAGCAGCCTATCAATTTCTAAGAATGGGTGCATTCCTTCAGTCTTCCTGGCTGTGTTATTGGATTTAGTAAAATAAAAATGTTGGTAGGAAAAAGATGTGACTAAAGCATCTTTAGTCTTCTGTGGTGGACATAAATATGTCTCTCAGATAAGGAATTTTCTAGTTCAAAATGTTCTGATAGAAAATGTATTGTTTGGTAAGTTTATTATATTTATCTCTTTTGTTACATCTTGCTTCAAAGCTGTTTTTCTGTTCCTGTAAAATATACATTTTCTAAACAAGCCTCAGTAAGTACAGTTGTTGGGATTTACTGTGTAACTTGCCATGATGTGTTTTGTCTCAGCTTTTTTTTTATTGAGGAATCACCCCAAAGCACTTTATACAGATGAAGTTTAATGGTGTGAAACCATGATTGCTAGTTACTTTTGTTCAGTTATGGTATTTTACAATATTTACTTAAATTTGTTTAGACTCAGATGATCAGAGTGGCAATAAGCTGAGCACAGTAGGGGTGGCAGCAGCCATTGCTGGCCCTATGTGTGTGATTTGTGCTCTAATCATGCTGTTCATTTGCTGGCACCAAAAAAGGCAAATGAAGAAACAGGGAGAGTTTCGGGAAGCAGAAGCAGCACTTCAGCCGGTGGAGGATGAAGCATTGATTCCTCCAGGGCAAACTCTGAAAGAATTAATGGATATGTCAACAGGTATAATATTATTCAATGTCCATTCAGTACTTCACAGCTTCTTAATGTTCAGTTTTGCATCAACTTGGCAAGCACTTTGATATTTCTATAAAATAATTTGTGCTCTTTTGACAATAATCATCTGTAGAATAAAAGTTATAATAAGAAAAAGAAAACACAAACAGAGGACAATTAATGATAATCAAAAATAATGATGATGTTCATGACACAGCACAAATCAATTAAGTGTGTATTGCAATCGTTAAGAAATATTAAAAAGATTAAACATAACATAAAGAAGATGAAGCATCCATGTGCGAAGATATGAGATAGCAACTTAAACAAAAATGACAAAGCTTAATGCAATTAAGGTGGCACCAGAGGTTAACTTGACCCTTTTTAGGTGCTCTTTTTTCTCAACTATTAAAGATTTTAATTTAAGCAGCCATTTGCAAAATTTCACATTAGACCAACTTTTTTTCTACAACCACCATTTTATCAATGAAGGTTGCCAAAAGGCAACTTTTTGAAGAGTGAACTCAGAGCTCTGAATAGTGTTTTCAGTAATTTTCTTTAGTTGACCTTTCTAACACATCCATTTCATAATTGACCATTTGATAATGAATTACCAAGCACTCTTTTACCATGGATGCAACTTGTGAAAGAGCTCTACAGTAGCTGACTACTTATATTTTCCAAGCAATGAAAAAAATGAAAGTTTTTTCATTATTTTTTGGGGTGCCTGACAACTTAAAGCAAACTAATATAAACCACACACTCTATTCAGTCACTGCATATGAGTATAGCCGCAAACGCTAATCACACGTATTTCAAACTTTACTAGAACAAACTTGACACATTGTTGAATACGTGTGATTAGCGTTTGCGGCTATATTTTGTAAAAGACGAATGTGACCAAACCAAAGACGAAAACATGAAACCCAGAGCTAGATATGTAACGGTAATTTTCGCAAACTAGACAACTAACCAAATAAATTACGCGCAACCAATATATATACGATATGCAAATAAATATAACAAGTACAAAACTGGTAACTGACAAAGGACACTAATGGAAGACGAGAAAATAAACACCTAACACAAAACTATGAAACACCAACACTAACAAAAAATGATAGTACAAATTCTTGCACCTACAATGAGATTGAAACTTGTGAAAATTAATATTCTGGACAAAGGGTCTGTTCCACATGTTTCATTCAGATTTCTAGCAGCATCTATGCCTTTCTTGTCCTCTCACCAACAAGCCTGGTTTTTACTAGCAACACAAGCAAAAATGTACCCACAACATCTCCTATTCCACTGTCAAATCAGCCTTGGGGCAAGCACAAGAAAAAGGAAAATTCCGATCTTTGAGTTTCTGCTTGTGCTCGCATTGGTGGTGAAAACCAGGCTTCAGAGTCCATCATAAAAAAAATTGATGTGCTACCCCAGGATGACAACTTCAGACTGATTTGTGGTTTCTTGAGGTGTTGTTGCTGTGAAATCCATATGTTCCTGGGAATGGAACCTCTGATTGTTGCAAGAAAAATAGGTTATGAATTTGGACAACGCAGCCAAATTTGGTACCATTTTTGTGTGATTTTTGCTGCAAACCTCATTGCAAATGTTAAATAATATGGCTACCCACTATTTTGATGTGAAATTGTGTGAAAAATAATGGGAGTTTTTTTGCACACAAAATTGATCGCTTGTGTACCAATATTTCTTAGCTGAGCCAAACAATTATGTTAAAATTGGCAAGTAGATGTATCCAATTAAAACTAAATTTAGAGTGAAGAAACTAAAGAAAACTTTTCACCAGAGTGTGCCAATTTTTGCTGGTGAATGTGGACATGATGAGATGAAGAAGAGCAGGTTTATAATGTTTAGCAGTGTATGTAACATCTTCTGAAACATTTGTCCATTATAAAAGGTTAAATTCCCTTTTGACAGTTACTGATTCCTCTCAACTCTATTGCCACAGCAACCCACTTAAATTCCTTACATTCCACAAGTTTCACAAGTACCATCTATGATGAATTCTGTATTATGTTTGCAAATTTAGGTTCTTATGGCTAAATTCTTAAACTGCTCCAATGCTGTAGAACTGAACGAAAAATGGCCAACTAGCCTCTGGCACCAATTTAATACAAGTTCTTATACTTAATGTTACCTTTTTATAATTCAAACATCACTGTAATTAAAGGGTTTAGTGCATTCCAAGTCAAAAATTACCAAATGTTAATCTGGCTTTAAACTTAGTCATATTGCTAAGTAAATGATTAGATCACACCGTGATGAAGGAAAGAACCAGTCAAAGGGTGTAAGAGAAATGAGAGTTATTTACCACTGGATTACTTATTGCATCATTTTCTAACAGTAACTTTGTGAAAGAACTAGTTTGGAGTCTTGAGAAATTAAGCAAACGACTAACTTGTTGGGGTTGATTTTGCAGGAAGTGGCTCTGGATTGCCTTTATTGGTTCAGCGTACCATCGCAAGACAAATCCATTTGGTGGGACTCATTGGTAAAGGCCGTTTTGGGGAGGTTTACCGAGGGGTGTGGAGAGGACAGAGTGTTGCAGTTAAAATCTTTTCATCTAGGGATGAGTGCTCATGGTTCCGTGAAGCAGAGATCTATCAGACAACCATGTTGCGACATGAAAACCTTTTAGGTACTTTGTAAAAGTACAATTATATTTGTATGAACATACATGTACATGTAAACATTTCAAAGGGGACTTGTTGTCAAGCAAGAGCCACCAATAAATTGTAGCTCAAGTTTTAAAGCATTTGGAGATGAGGTCTGTTGATCTGACTACACTGTTAATGTGACTTTCTGTCTTAAGCTCTGTTTCCTGTCTTTCTTTCTCAATTGATTGTTTTAATGACTCACAGTTCTACATTGTTTTTCCTCCCATGGACCAACTTAGTGTCTGACTTTCATTATTCATTTTGACTCAATATGTGTTAGATAATGGTGGCCTGGTGGTCTGCTTACTGCACTACTGATTGATACATGCAGAACCTCCTATCTCCTAGGAGCATGAGCAAATTGTCATTCGGAGAGACTTGATGAATGTCTTTCCTCCACTAGAATTCACCTATTTATTTAACATATTATGCATTCCCTTATCTTTGTAACAATTTCTTTGTACATCTAGATCAGTCTGTTTATGATCTCGCTTTTCTTTGAAATGTTACTTTTCCTTCACAGGTTTTGTAGCTGCTGACAACAAAGATAATGGTGCCTGGACACAGCTTTGGTTGGTTACAGATTATTTAGAAAAAGGCTCTTTGTATGACTATCTTCAACTTGTTACTCTGGATGTTGAATCTATGCTGATGTTAGCAGTTTCAATAGCCAGTGGACTTGCTCATCTCCACATTGAGATTGTTGGCACCCAAGGAAAGCCAGCTATTGCACATCGTGACTTAAAAAGTAAAAACATTCTGGTTAAAAGAAATGGTAAGGGGAAAATCTTAAGAACAATTTGTGTTGTGTGGGAGAAGTGTCAATAACTGTCTTGGTGACTTAGAATTTAAAGTGTTACAAGTACCTGAAGTTGTTTTGCGCTTATACTACAATGTACACTAAAATCAGAGCTTTATCATGTATCATGTTTACCTAGCCTTTTCTCTTTTTTTTTTTTTTGCATTTCATTGTTTGTAACAAAATGTTCGTGACCTTTGGATAGGTTTTGATTTTTCTGCAGCCTAAGTTACAGTTATAAGGCAATCTACTGCAAAAATCACGAAGTATTGTTTCATCATTAGACAGTATTAAAGCATAAATTTTACATTGTTCTTTTCTGTAGGGACATGTTGCATAGGTGATTTGGGTCTTGCTGTTCGCCATAGTTCTGTTACTGACACAGTTGATGTTCCTCCTGGGAACAGAGTTGGAACAAAGCGCTACATGCCACCTGAATTTTTAGATGACAATATGCATGTGCGGCACTTTGACGCATACAAGCGAGGTGACATGTACGCATTTGGTCTTGTGTTATGGGAAATTGCAAGGAAGTGTGTGTGTGGTGGAATATGTGATGAATATCAGCTGCCCTACTATGACAGAGTTCCTTGTGATCCCAGCATCGAAGATATGAGAAAGGTGGTCTGTGTGGATAGGTACCGCCCTGCCTTTCCAAATAGGTGGATACAAGATCAGGTTTGTATTTTATCACTTCCTCTCAGTTGTTTGATTATTTCCTGTCATACCAGCTTCAGTTGTGTACATGTATTTCCATCAGGTAAAAGGTATAACAACATTAAAACTTGTAGTTTCTGTTCCTTAGTTTTCTTAACTTTGAATAGTTACTTTCAACTTCTGTGCTGTGAAACAGTTTAATCACAACAACACAGCAGTCAAATGGTGATGCATGCAAAGGTAGATTCAAGCAGCACAGATAATTTGAAATTGCAAACACAGCCTTTTTTGTGGAGAACTGATGTGTGACTTAATTTTTTTCTTGTTTCTAAGGAAAGTTTCCAAGTTTTTCAGACTAATACTTATATACACTGTTATTCTGCACTTTCCCCTCTTTAGGGTAATTTACACTCTGATACTTTTTTTTGCACATTGCATGGTAATGTAATGAAGTCACCCTTGATCTTTGCCGTGCTGTTAGTAGTTTGTGTGTGGTTTGTTTTTTTTTGGTTTTTTTTTCTGTATTCATGGTACAGTTGCTAGTAAACACAGAGGGAAATGTGTGAAAAGAGAGGAACCAAGCCAAACAAGATATTTATGATGATTGCAGGCCTATGTTTATTGTGGACTGTAAAAAATAAGAGCTGCAGTGGTGGAGAAGGGTTCTGCCATTTGTCTGTTGACTTCATCACCGTAACAAATCGTTTGTGTTCAAAACTATTGGGATAAATCACAATAAAAAAAAGCAATTTTTCTACGTGTTTCCTAAGTATTGGAATAGTTAGAAACTTAACCTTTTCTTCCTCACTATACACTAGACAGGTACAACTTATTGTTTTAAGACTCTTGCACATGTGCATTGTTTGACCACTGAGTTACATCCAGCAATTTTTGCTATTTAAAAAGGTTATTGAAGTGAATAGAATTGAGTAATCAGATTTGGTAGCAAAATTCCACCACCGGTTTCCTCATTCACTGTTACAATGTCAAACTGCATTACAAGTATAAAGCATTTCCAAAATTCAGAAAGGAAATTGATACGTAACCTCAAGAATGTAATGTTTTAATTTTTTTCTGTTGTTAGACACTACAGTCTATGTCCAAGTTGATGAAAGAATGTTGGTATGCTAATAGTGCTGCAAGACTTACAGCTCTGCGTGTTAAAAAGACTCTTACAGCACTGTGTCAGTTACATGATGTTGATATTATGGTGTAGAGGGATCCATCAAGAAAAATCTTGTACCACAAGTCTTAGATGTGTTTATCACTTGAGGACTTTGACAATAGGAGGGACTCTCTGATATCCTCCGGGGCAATGTGTAGGTCCTGTAATGGGATAGCACACGACCATATGTAAACGTCCTCCCTCACACAACTTGTCTACCAACACACTAATGGCATGGCTCTCATAAAGTTTGCAGTTCAAACACCAATGCTACATGACAGAGATAAGGTATGATTTCTTTGTAACCAAGAAGTATTCCCGTTTTTGTCTTGTATTTATGTCCTTGGCATTGTCTAACCGTCCGTGGCACAAAGTGTTGGTACTCATCAGAAACAATGATCCTGACTTCTTTTTATGTAAGAACCTGAATACAAAGATATGCTGGAATTGAAAAACTGTTGAAAAAGACTTGCATTTTGATAACAACTGTACAACTATGTAACGGACAGGTTCTCCTTCTTGGTCGTTTTTATATGTTTCAAATGGGAATTCAGAATAGAGCTGAATAGTTTTTAAATCGTTAACATTCCATATCCAATTATTCAAGGGTGGATACTTTGCTGTGAGGGCTAAACTTTCACAAACTAATCCTCAAAATATTGAATACCATGCATAAGATAGCTGCTCTGCTGTTACTAACTCCAAGATGAAGCGTGTTTGTTGCATTCAAATTGCGATACAATTGTTTAAGGTGGTTCTCACGTTTAAAAAAAGTGTATTTTTAAACAAATTTTTATCTTCGTAAACTGGTGGTATAAGGTAAGTACATGAATGTTCATAATAAATACATTGTGACTGTAATGCACCAAAGAAAAATGTGAAGAGAAACAATTTTAGAATCCACGAAATCTTCCTTGATATCCGTTCTTTAGAACGCTGTACTGTACCTTGTGAATAGTTGTAAATAAAGCAAATGCTTCGCGTGCAAGGGGCATGGGAGAAACTGAAGGGTGTAAACTGCAGTGAACAGAGTCAGTGTAATCAGTAAAAACTTCATTAAACTGTTAGCCTGTCTTATTGTGATGTGCTGTTTCTATAGATAAGAAAAATAATTTTTACTCACCCTGTCCCCTTATACCCCTCATTCATTTTCTGAACTCCAAATTGCATTGATCATTCCATTCGTGGATTATGAACAATTGCATTGGAAGTTCAGTGATTTACCCATTTTTATTTATTCGTACCTATGATTTATCGGAGAACAGAGGCTTACATGACGCCACCAATTCCTGCGTTTTGCCCATTTGTTGCCTTATTCATATTTAATTTCGCGTTTTTTGCTATTATGAAAAAACCGCAAAATTTTATACCCCCGAATACCAATGCACGCAGAATTTAAACGCGAGAGTTTTTACCCACATAGAAAATGCAAATCCCAGACAGAATATGAATGGACAAATACACAATTTATCAACTGGTTTTACTGGTAAGTTCGATTGTGTGCCTTGTGTATATGTCTCGTGTAATGCTAATCATCTTCATTTAAATCTCGAGACTCGTACAAATTCCTGAGAATATCTTTCGTGCAATTCTCCAAAAGGGCCTCGGTTGTGGTAGTTCTCATTTACAAGTACCTAGAAACGTTCCAACACTTGTTCCAGTTTTTAAGAAACTTACTGAAAAATAAAATAAAGTCGAGAACGCTTGAATCGCAACATTTGATGCCCCATTTTCTAATTTGCTTATTGAAATTGCGAAAATATAACCCCGCGCAAGACGTCTAACGGGAATCGCGAAATGAAGTACGAGTAAGGTATCTAACAACAAATAGATTCGATGTGCTGGGTGTCTTAACAATAATAAATCATTGTCAACTGAGGTAGGATCATCTGATACTCTCCGCTGCGCTTCGTGTCCCATTTTTTGGTTCTTGCCGCATTTTGACGTCATTTATAATCTATTATTGACCGTACCCCTGGAAAAATGGAATCTATTTGATAACAATGTACAAAAATTAATGTATTTGACACACCACTGCCAAACATTTCACTCATGATGTAATTTAAGGAAAAAGACTCCTTTTTTCCCGTATCGATGAAATACGAACCGTTAAGCGAGCTAACACGGAACGACAAATCTCAGGATTAATTGATATTAGTACGTGGCACTTCCGGGTCAAATATCTCGAATTGCTTGTTGAATTGTTCTTAGAATAACCCATCCTGCTAGATCCACGATACCAGAATGGACCAATCAGCGACAAGTGTTAAAAAAAATTGGACCCCTAAGAAATCGGTAAACGTGGACCGAGGTATCTCTCTCATTGTTTGGCAAGCTGGGTAAGGCTACTCCACTATATTTAAGATGTTTTTGGTCTCGCTGCTTCTTTTGTCTTCAGATAGACCACCATCAGACTGCCTCTTTGTAACCTGTAAATGCAAGGGTAGAATAGCGCCATACGTACTCGGTTAACTATCGACCATTGTTTTCTTTTTAAAACTTATGCCTACGAAGATTGCGATTCTTTTTTCCCATAAAATATCAACGCAGCAAACTGCAGCCGTTCGAGAAAATATGGTTCGCTTGTTCGAAGTAACTTGATAACCAAACCCTAATTTCGGATTCGTGGTGCCCAATTAATCCTGGAGATAAGCGTCATCTCTCCTTGATTTTTCTCTTCTCTTTGATGCAAACATGACCATGGATTTCTTCACTTTCCTCTATGCTCTACAAGATGTACCAAAGCCTTTACGTCGCTTTTCCCGCTGTTTTCTCGTATGTTACTAATCTGGAACTGATGTGATTTGTGTAGTGGTGACACCCTTGAAGCGTTTCTTATTCGTCCTTTCGATCCAATCGCTAGCAGCCATTTCCTGTTCGAGTGGTTTTGAGTGGTGGGATACAGGTAGGAGCTAAAAGAGTAGAAGTGATTCTCTTCCTGAGCGTGCTTCAATAAAGTGTCTTCATTGGACGAGTTGGCCTGGAAAATAAAGGACATTTGCATCGCATCTGCTAACTGAAGACACATAACCCACGCAGACTTGAACAACATTGTGTGTTAATGCTACAGGTACTCTGATGAGCATCAAAAGATTTAAACATTTTACGTTTTTAATGCTTTTGACAAAGGTATTGGGCGTGGGCGTGTCACCCAGCTCTCAACAAGGTACTGCTTTTATCATAACATACAGACCAAAACTATGGTTTAAAAATAAAAACTTTAGTAACCGATTCAGGTTTTTCCTTTAGTTCGGTAACAAGAACGTGAACCCACCTAAGGATAAACAACCTTCACTGTTTAGAGGGAACTAATTAAACCCTGTTACAGTGTTCATAGTGATGAGCTGTTTTTCAATAATAGCTACTTACCGTGGAATAAATTTGCCCAAGATTGCCGATCGCGATGTATTTCATTGTTGTCAAACTTTTCAACTTTACAATGCCCGTCCCGTGAGACTGAATGCGAAACAGCCCTAAGATAAAAATAAAGAAGTCTACTGTTAGAATATCTACAAATGTACTGATTAGGTTGACATTCAAACTAGGAACATCCATGAAAATTTTCCGTCGTCAGGACAAGTCATTCAGTTAGTTGATTTATCATAATAAAAATTACAAAGGGCTCTCGATCTCAATAAAAACTACGGATTAGACTAGTTTCGCGCGCTAATATACATGTATATATCTTATTAGACGTTTTGGTATGTAGTATCGCTGAGTATTGTTACGAGTTGTGCCGTATTTTTTACGAACCCGTAAGGCGAGTCAAAATACGAACATAGAGTAAAAGTACTCAACGATACTACACACCAAAACGTCCTATAAGTTATTTGTTATCTAACTGCTCTATTTTATACATTATCTTATTTCTTATTAGGCGGAGAAAGCGAAGTAGATAGAGGAGCGAGGTACGCGCAGCTGAGCATTTAAACAGGTGTTTATACAGCAAAAAATAACCAACTGTCCAAAATCTGCGGTGTGATATTTGTACTTGATTTAAACGTTATTTATATTCATCTCTATCACATGAAAGTTCTAATTCGGCTTTGCTGAAAAACGTATTCTACTGGAACACCAAAACTGCCGGGTACGGACGCCTTATCCAGTGATAGCACCCCAGTTTCTAAGAAGGTCATAACCAGATTCCTCTGCTTCCCACCCACAGTAGGCTAACTCTTCCGCTTTGATTTAGCTTATTCCTTAGTCTTCGCTCCGCCCCTCGCCTCACCCCTCCCCTCCCCTCCCCCAGTAAAAGTCAATCTGTGGGCCCTGTCTTAATTTGCAGATTGTTCATACCATATCTCGTTGTTAAAAACCTCTTCCAGCTGCCAGCTATTGTTCCGTTTTCAAACATGATCAAATAAAACCCTCTTTTGTTCACCAAGCGAACGTCCACCCATGTTGATGGTGGTTTATATAATAAAGGCTTTCCGACGTCTGGAACTAAACCTTTTGGCGATGATGCATGGACTGTTGGAGTTCTCGAATCATTTTGTGTTACCAATGGTTTTATTGTGCTCCTCACAGGTGTCTTCGTAGTTGCAATTAATGAGCGAAGAACCAACACGGAGACGAGGAGCTGAAATGGAAAAATGGTTTGAGCAATAGAAACACGAGGGGGTTGAATTAATTCGAGTTTGTGCAAACCCTCGACTGTGTCTGGTATTTTCACAAATTCTGTCAATTGTCTCAATCGGCCTGGTGCACATTCAGAGGAGGACATGTGCACACAGAAAGTCCTTAATTGCTTTCATACAGGGTTTCCCAAAAATATGTGTTAATCTAAAACGTCGCTTCCGTTTAGTTTCTCCTAACACACCTTCGCACACCTATCGACTTATAAGACCATGCTTAGTATCTCTGAACGACATCAAAAAGAAAAAGACATGACAAAACAAAACAAAATGCAAACTCTGAGCAAAAGTGAAGCAAAATGAAACAAAATGAAACAAAACGAAACAGTGTAGTGCAAGATTTGTATTCGTGACTTGTTTGTGTAGCACACAATATCAGTCCGATGTCAAGAACTGATCGTAAGAATTGATGGGTCAGGTAATTTAGGGACAAATACTTAACTTGGGGCGTAAGATGAAATGATCATTAGATAAATAAATAAATTAATAGGAAGAAATAGACGAAGGAAATAATGATGATAAAAAAGTAACAATAAAAGATCTTAAACGACTTTAAATTTGCTACGTTAACGATATGGGGGGGGGGGGGGGGAAGGGCCGGGGGGGACAATGACGTGCAGTAGATGTAAAATGCAGTTGAACCTTGTTTGTGTATAAAAGTGGACAATGGAATTTGTGTTTTAAAACACTTACATTCAGGAAGCAAACTTTCGTCCCTACTGAAAATATTTTCCTACAATCTGTGTATCTGGTTGACTCGAGGTGCACTTTCAACACTGACCTAAACGTTTTTACCTTTACAAGAAGAAAGATTTAAAAATACAATCTAAAAGTACGAGAACAGCTGTTATACGCTACTTGAAAAACTCAGTAAAGAGCCTACGTGGTTGGGCAACAGGGGAGACTTCTCGTAGTCCCAAGAAGGTCACCGCGCGTAATTTTGCTGCCATATCTTTTTCAGCAAGAAACATTATTTAAAACGGATTAGAAATAAAATCTATGAACAAGGCAGGAAAGTTCAGGATATAACAGAATGAACGTGGTAAGTTTACCAGATGCTATCAGTGTGTGGTCCAATTCAAATTCATTGGAGCGACTTACTCATTTTTCTTCTCTTATTCCTATTTTTCTGTTTTCTTTTCTATAAAGCTCCCTGTGTTCAACGACTTAGTCGTCACCTCTCAAGGAAACAAAAAATCTTTGCTGTATATGTAATTTGACGTTTTCTTACAACTCGAATTTTCTAATTTTGGTAACCAGCTACTTGCGTGTCCAAGATTCTGTGCTAGGTCATGTTTAGCTGGTAAGGGGGCACATTGTTCGTAATTCCTTTGTTTCTTTGCAACTGTAAAGCTCCACGAATATTTGAACACTCTAAACTTTACTCGCGCAGTTGGTGGAACTTGGTTGAAATTAGCACGTTGACAAGAGTCCAGCTGTCGTCAGGTTATACGGGAATCGGGGCAGCTCGTGAGCTAAAAATACACGATGGCAAAACTGGTAGGTTTCTAAGTGGAGTATCTTGATCTGTCTTTGTGCGACTGGCACTTGAACAGAATGTGGTTTTAAAGACTGATTTCATGTCTTAAAGCGATAGAGGATCTTACGAGTTCCAGTAGTTGCGTAAGAGCGTGACCTACAGAACTATAATGCGGGATAAGTTCAGAGAAAACGATAAAAATAACCCGCCGCATGCAAAAAGTATTTAGCACATGATTACATCATCTCATAAAGCAACTTAACATTTTAGGATCACTGATGACTGCCATGTGATGAATCATTTGTAGAAGAGACAACTAATTCAAGCCGTAAAACCATCACTATGGACCGACTCCAGGATGTCTAGCGACTCTAAATGCAGAAATCAAGTTTTGGTAAAGGATTACTAGACGTCTTATGCATTAACTCTTCAGTTAACATCCATAAGACAGCTTACATAGCCTATAACTCACCGGAGAAGTCATCTAGTAGGTGTAAGCTCCGGCTCGTGGCGATTTTCTGACTTTGGAGGTCAGATCTCTGATGTAGATGACTATTGCGGTAGGTGATTTGAGTGTGTATCCTCTAAGTCCAACAGTACGGGGTTCTAGAATTCTCCCACAGCTCGGCTGCATCTCCATCCAGCTGAGATACCACTCTGTTCTGCTGTTGGATGTTTTTGTGACTCATTCGAAAGACGAGGAATAATTTTCTGTGTTTTAATGAAGTAAAGGCATCAGGTCAGTTTTCACGTTTATCTCATGTAGGAAATAGGGCTGCTAGTTTGGTGTTGCCATCGAAAATGCGAAAAAAATTGTGAACCAAGCAATGTCATCTGATTTACGGCCATTCAAAGATGACGAAGTTCTAAGATATTCCTCAAATAATGGATGAAAATTGAGTTCACTCGAGCACTACTTGTACTGACAAGAGAACTGTGTACCAAACCGGCCATCATGAAATCGCTCTGCTTGTCTTCCCACTGGAGAGAGGTGAAGCAAAGAGAAATGAACTCTAGTAAGATAGGGCGAGACGAATCATGTTTAAACCGTTTCGCTTAGTAAGCTTTCTTTTATCTTCAGCTTTCTGATTAGTTCATCGAAAACGGCCGATTCTTTAATCCCCCTTTCTTAAAATTCCCAAAAGTCAAACTACTTTGACAGTTGGATTTTGATTGAAACGTAATTTTAAGACTGTAAGAGGAACGAGATGACCTAAACTTAATATTTCTTTGTCTTTAACTGAAACAAGGTTGTCATGCCAGACTGGCATATCGTTCCTAACGATCTCCATGACCAAGTTTGAATACCTTTGACATTTGGGTCTGAGCTTTAGTTAGAGTGCGTACTAGATCTCCGGCTAGCGTTAGATCCGATCTTTCCATTTACAAATATCAGTGAGAGGCTGTATAAATGCAATTATGTTTCCAAATATGGCACTTTGAATAAATACAAAAAAATTTTCTCTTTTGATAATTTTGTTTTTTTCTTTTTTTTTCGGGAAAACACATGAAAGTTTCTATTCACAGTTGCCCGTGTTTATAGTAAGCGATTGATTTTATGGATCACTTAGTTTAGCTCTGATTTGTCCCTCCGAGTTTGTTCCAATGTTAGCTCGTTTATGTTTAAAAGAACAAAAAGAATACAATTTTCACAGTCGGGGTTTAGTTATTCATGTCCACAGAGGTAATACCAAGCATGTTATGTATGCGGCCTAACAAGGTTCCTTTATTAGTTACCCCACATTTACTCGAGTTAAGTCTCCTACAAAACAGAGTTAAAGAAAAATGGTGGCACGAACTGAAGTCCGATCTATGTGTTCGGCTTTGAGATTTGGGAAATCTTGCAGGGAAGTTTGTATATGATGTGCGTGCATCTTGGACAAGGCTTTCATTCCGAATTGAATAAATAAAATAATAACAATACCAGCTGTTTAGTCAGGCAGAATTTTGAATGTCACAATTACCGAGTGATTATCCTTGTAAAAGAAGTAGTTTCGTGTCGTAGCCACGTGTTACTCACCCTATTTACTTATTCTCAGAAAAACAGCTTCAGTAGAATGCAGACTGTGAGGGCATCAAGTTCCCGTACTCTTGAGTCGGAGGAACCAAAGTCTGCGGTTACTCCGTTACTTTCTGTTGGAAAATCTTGGAAAAATCCTTCGTTGATGTCAAGTGCTATAACTTAAAAGAGATTGTTGTAACGCTTGTTGACGGCAGGTTTTCTCGCACGTGTGTGTCAGTTGCAAACGAAGATTAGAGTCTTTTCTAGTGACGTCATCGATGACATCTTGTGAATCTAATGTTAGTAAGTTCAGTGACATAATGAGAATGAACATATATAATCACGTACTTTCCTTCGTTTTTCCTCAGATCTGTTGCAGCATTTAAGCTCTGCAAAATCTAAGACGATATTTTGTAGCATTCGCTAACTACGTCCCAGAAAGATGGAGGAAGGAGCCCGGAGGATACCCACTTAAAAAATCACGTGGTGCTCGCCAGAAATTAGGAAAAAGAAAATTGTTCTGAAAGAATCTCTTTTCGAAGGTAAGGGTGGCTCAAATTCATTTATTCTCCTGTTCAGCTCCAAAGCAAAGCATTTGTGGAAAGTAATTGATTGCAAAAAAAAAACTGAGTTATTTGCAAATAAAATAAGATTACACTTCCGTAACTACGGCAAAATGGAACAAGGAGTCTGAATGAAGTGGGTGAATGAGTTGTAAAAAACGTTTTCTTGTAACTAATGTTAAGTCAGAAGTCGGAAGTTAGAAGTCAGAATTGGATAGTGAAAAGTAGGAACTGGGAACTGGGAGTGGGATCGAAGTTGAAAGGACATTATTTCGCAGGGTCTCCTCGAAATGTTGAATAAATCAATTCTAAAATTGTCATGGCATATTAATTATGGGAATTCGTCGCTCGTCACATTCAAACATTTCTTCAGTTTTTCCAGAGTCCATCAATATGAACTCCCTGTTCAACAAATTATCATTTCATCCTTTCAGTTGATGGCTATAAATTGAGTTGCTCTTTTTTCTTCTGTATCTTTCGTAATGGTCGAGGCACTCTTCAACAACAAGTCTAGTCATGTCCTCCTGTTGCATGACACACAGGCACTCCAAAAAATTTTGACGGCGGAGACATTCGATCCTCCGGAAATGTGAGGAATGTATCGCAGTACCAGTCTTAACGCGGTTAGTGAGGTTTACGTTTCGCGAAAGCGATTGCTTGTTAGCTAAAGCGCGTAAACTATTATCGTTTTAGGGAAAAATACGATAAGAACTATATCGTTGTTCATGTTTGAGGATAGCTATGCCGTTTGGCATATGTACAAAACCTTTAAAAGATGATTTGATAAAGTATCTTCCTATACTTGTCGAAACACCAGACAAATCTTGCATAGAAGTGACGCTGTCGAAAGACGCCATAGGGCTAGAGTGTTTGGAGAGTGTGACGAAGGAACTTGGTCTACACGAGGTAAGTCCTAGCTTTAGATTTACACTCTTATGGCGGTTCCGCTGTGGCTGAGTGTCTTCGATGTTAGTTGAACACTCTTTGGTACTTTGCTGTAGCTAGAGCACACTTAAATTATTTTGATTTGTGTTCAGAATATCTTCAACTTAGGCATTTCCATGTTGTTGTACTTTTGCATGTGCCTGGATTTAAGATTTCTCTTGTGTAGTGGATGAAAGTGTTGAGTGAATTTTCTGGTTTTATTCCGTTTACTGCTATATAAGCGGGATACTTTGCATTATATGTATTTAACTGAACAGATGATTAATCAAGCATTTATCGAACATCGGTCAAGATATTTTTACTGTATGTTAAATTTTGCGCTGCATCGATCAAACCTCAATTATTAAGGAAGCGAAAGCACTTGAAAAAAGAGCGAGGTCAACATTCTACACCACGTTGACCTGTCTTACTTTTATTTGTGGGGTTTACCACCATTTATTTGTAACTATACTTAGTTTAGACGGACAACAAATTAATGAAAGAGAGGTCACTTGATAAAGAGATCACCTGCCGCTTAAGATGCCAAGTAAATAAAACAAGACATCAAAGCGGTAATTGTGGGAGTTAAAGTATTTAAATAATGGACTTGAAATGAATCTAGAATGAAGGATCAATATAACATTATGCATCAAGTGGAAAATTTCAGAATTCTGTAAATCTGTTGTGCTAAGAGTGCACCAACAAATGAAAGTAGACCAATAATAACTCTTAGTTTTAATGAAAGCTTATCATTGACCAAATTGAAATTTCGAAATTGAATGGCTTCCTGGAGGAAAATAACTAGTACATGTGCAAGTTAGGTTTGTTTTCTTTTTCCCTCTGCTTCTAATGTCTACTAGTTTAGTGTGCTGTCGCTAGCTCAAAATTGCAGTAGGTGAGCTTTGAGTATTGATTTTTAATTTATTTTCAGGAAGCAAAGTAATTTTTACACTATGAGATGCAATTGATGAGTCTAACAGCTTTCATGATGTTGAATGAGAGCAATCTGATTTATTATATTTTTGGTTTCACAGCAGGGTTGTCTGACTTAACCTTGGCCTTGTATGAATGCTGGAGTAAACCTGAGCCCTGGGTTTGAAATAACCACTATGGCTTTAATTTGAAGGCTTGACATTGATAGAAGTTGCAGCCTTTATTTGCATTTGAATTAAGATGCAATTTGTTTATTTGATACATTAAAATGATGGAAGGAAAAGAAAAAAAAATGAAACTAATAATCCAGTTATCCCCATGGGTCCTAATGGTGATCATTTATAAAAAATAGATCTGAAAACTTGTGTATTGCCAGCCTTGTGTAGATGTTAGGTTCTGTGGGGTCAAGTTTGAAATAAGTTTGAAAAGTGTTTAATTAAGAAAAGGTGGTACTTGTCGTGAATTATTGCTTTATTTTTCTTAGCGGTTTGGAAGTGTAAGTGGTGTTACTCAGTAATGACATTTCATTGAACTGTGCTTTACCAAGTGAAGGACAAAAGGTCAAGGTAGCTTACAAATTATGATAAACTTAAACAGGGCGTGAAATTAATTTTTTTTTCTGTTAGCCACTTGGCTCCTAAATTCTTCAAAGTGGTAGCCAATTAAAAAAAAGTTGGTCGCCATTTTCAAAGACAAACAAAACCTTTTTTTATGCTGTCAACGTTCTAGATAAACCCTCCAAATTTAATTTAGGGAAAAGATCTAACGTTCTGAAAAGTAGACACTAGGATGGATGATATACAACTTTCAAGCTCAGCTAAATCTAAGATGGCGTCTAGTTATCAATTGAGATGCGTGTGCTGAGTTTTGGAAACAAACTTAACGAGGAAGTTTGCCACGGATTTATCTTTTCAAATCTTTTTGATTCACTATGTCTCTCAGTATGGTTGTGATGAAACATTCTAGTCGCCAATTTGGCTACTAATTCTCAAGATTTGGTCGCCAAAGTGAAAAATTTAGTCACATTGGCACCTGTATTAGGCGCAATTTCATGCCCTGTTAAAGACTAAAACTTGAATTGTTTACAGGGATGTGTAAATTTTTCCTCATTGAACCTCTAGACTGATGCTAATTGGGCCTACTTAGCACTGTGCTATGATGCAGAAAGGTAAAATTAGTATTCACTGAAAAAGGGTGATAAAGGTTCAGCCATTGTAAGTAATTGCCATATTGTTATATATCAATAGTCATAGGAGGAATGAAGGATAGTTAGTTACATGGACTATTAATATCTAATCACAGTCAAAAGCAACAGGGAAATTAGAGTATAGTAGTGGAAAGACATAAAGATTTGTTACATATCATCTTGTGCAATTCCAGATGGTAAAAAAAGATGTGATGTTTTTGCTAACCCTTTGGGAATGACTGAATGACTCTTCACTTTTTACGTAGAGTTTTTACTTTACATCAACTCATCAATTTAACCCCTTTTGAACGAAGACCACTGACTTTTGTCTTCAAAGCTTCAGAGACTTGTTCAGAGCTAATTGTAACATGTAGTTGTATCACAAATGATTTTTGTATACCTATTCAGTAATTTAGTGCTTCTAAGACAGTGTGGTTGAGATACTGTGCATGTTCTAATTTTTATTTTTTGTTTATTGTATTGTTTATTGACTATTGTATGATAAACTAGACGCATAACTGCATGAACTCGGGCTTACTTAGGGTGCATTTAAATTGGCAATTTTTGTGGCAATTTTCTAAAATTTAATTACTTTTGTCTTATCCTTCTGAATAAACATCTGCCAAGTCCATCTTGGTGCCCTTAATAAAACTTTAGAAGTCAATTCTTCACCATTCTTTACTATGGTGGAAATCATTTAAATCTCAACAGAATTTGTGGTATGCAGTAATATTGTATTTAGTGCGCTAAATGCAGAAATAATGAAAGACTATGTATCATTTACACGCACAATATGTAAATCAAGTTTAGGCAAGGAAAATATCTCTCTGCTGTGGGTCTCTATCGGGCCAGGGTACCTACTGGATGGATAGTGGTGGCAATTTGTTACTTGTGCACTTGTATTACAATGTAAGCCAATACCAGTTGACTTTCATTAAATAGCAAGAGGGAATAGACATATTTTGACCTTTTTGTGGGTTTAAAAATACATGTCATACAGAAAACTGAAAACCACATCAAAAACCCTGTGCATTCACTATTATTTCTTACAAGATTTTCGAGAAGTGATTTGCTGTCAACTGAATCAGACTGCACTGTAATCACTTTTAAGATCTAAACTTCAGTTCCACAAACATCAACAGTTTTTGGCATATCATCTAACGGTAAATACTTGTTCAAAGATGAATTTTTGTATAATTTTTTGCCATATTGAATAACTTCAGATAAGGTGTTTTAATTCCAATAACTACATGATTTTATTACAGAGTAGCAGAGTGAATAAACAGTCACAGCACAACTCACATTGAACTTTCTGGTTTCACAGGCATGACTCTGAAAAAGGGTTCTATTTTGAACTTTACTGAAGTTAACCCCTTTCAATTCAAATATATCATTGTTATTTATACTCTGAAAATAATGTACAAAGTTATTCAGTGATGATACTTCAAGCAGCACACATGTACCTTGAGGATGGCTTCTACCATAAATATCCCTTGCATGAGAATCAAATATATTCAAGCCCACATTACCTTTACAATAGATAGCAACTGCAGTACATCCTATTTTCAAGACAAAATTGTTGAAATTTTTGGATATAAGTGATTGAAAGACTCTATCCAATTAACTATCCATCTATCTATCCAAGGAGGTACAGTACTGATATCCTTCTACTGTAACTTCTTGATGAATAGTACCAGTGTAGCTCTCACTGTATTGAAGTTCATAGTCAGTCACATTTAAAAGTGTGGGTAATTCTGTCTGCATTAAAAATGATTGTCTGGTTAACTGAGACAAACTTTAATACAACTGATTTCCAATAGTCATTATTGACACAAGATCATTAGCAGAATTGATTCCTTGTTTGTTATTGTAAATCAAAGAGCATAAACTCATTGTGACACATTGTTGTCCTGAATTCTGTCCAAATACCAATTCATTAGCTTGGCTATGTGGTGCCATTATTGTTTTGCTAGGGTCAATGTACATTGGAGTAGGACCAAGGTTTTCCTCTTTATCTGAACTCAGTTGAAATTTACAACAGTTTGATGCATGTGTCTGACTCTTATAAAGACACATGGGTCTATTACAAGAAAACATTGATAAGTACCTACGTGCTCTATACTTCAATTTAATTATCCTTTGATATACCCTTACAGAACAATTCAACAAATACTTCTTATCATGTTTTGTAACTTTATTTAATCTTACCCTCTTTGAATTAAGCTTACAATCATTCTTTGTAACTCTTCTAACCTTCACATAATGACGTAGCCAGGAGGACTTCGGTATGCTTGGACAAATACGCTCATAAACAAGCTCCTTCAGTTTTCTGCCTTTTCTTCTGAGACGTTTCAGAGTAGCTTCTGGTATTCTACTGGGTTCTTGATCACATCTAAATACATGGTTGTGTTTACATGTAAACATAATACGAGATAACTCATTTGATATAGCAGGTTTCACTTGATATTTCTCGATAAAAGGTTCACTTGTAAAGGATCACTCGTAAATTGATCTCTCGTAAAGTTTGCGGACCGATCTGTTCCCAAAACGCTCCACAAGTTTTAGTGTGGGTCTACCGCGAACGGTGTGTGACTTTGTATGTATATTGGGCATAATAGCCATCAAATTTCCTTCGTGTACATCAAGCCAGGAATTGTCCTCAAGGGCAGCCATTACTTTAAACCATGTGCTCTAAGGTTCATTCTACACATGCACTCACACTTCATGCATGTGCTGTAGTGGAACTGCGTTTTGTGACTGAATGGGAAAAAAAAAAAATGAAGCTGCATTTATACCCCGAGGTATAAAAAGGGAGGTTTCATTTTATCTGACCTGAAATTATTGATCAAATATCTCAGTCATAAAAGACTTACACAGGTTTTTTGGTTGAGACTTCCATTCAGCTGGTTAACACCAAGATGTCATATTTATTTCCACTGTTTCAGATTTATATTTGTGGGTCTACTAAGCTACGTGTGTGTAATGTGGTCCTAAAAGAAATGCAGAGAGAGATATAAATTAACTAGATAAGAGCTCTCTAGATGAGATTTCTCCAGTGACTATTCTGTTTCTTGGACAGTTATGTAATTACCTCCTGTCACCAACTTTCCGGGTCAATATGCTGTTATAGAGTATTACTGAATGACATCAGTTGTGTTAATTGTAGTTGCCTCTTTATTTGTTTTGTTTGTTTAACCTCTGGCTTAATTTGGCTGGCATTTGCAACTTGGTTGTTGGTTTAATTCAGTGGCAGCTATTTCCTAAGGATGACTCCTTGCAAAATGACATTGAGGAAATAGATTGAAGAAAAGGGTTGTTCTTATTCTCCACATTTCTTTACATTTTGATTTCAAAGGGAGATATCTCACAGAAAACACAAACAATTCATTCTCAGAAGTGAGGAGATATTGATTTCTCCTCACAGTTTCAACATATTGCCAAGAAGAAAGGTGTTGAGAAGTAAGTGAAGTAGGGATATTGTGTTTTTCAAAATCCCAGAGTTAAGAGTGCACTAGAGGAATTGATATTTGGATCATGGTAGTGAAAGTGGTAATGTACAACCATAGTATTTATGTTGGGCAATGTATTTGCAGGTTGGATACTTTGGTTTATGTTACAAGACTAAGAAAGGCTATGATTGGTGGATTGTATTGGAGAAATCAATAAAGAAACAGTTAGAACAGAACACTCTCAGTTCTGTTGGCAGCATCAGACTTAAGTTGAAGATTCATTTCTTTGTGACTGGTTCCTCTTGGTTAAAACTTCAAGGCAAACTGATAAGGTAATACAGAAAGAAATCTTTAACCAGAAAAGTCCCAAGATAGTTTGTATGTTCAAGTTATGTTCTCAGCCTGTCCAATCCCTTTCTTCATTATCTTTTTCTTATGAGACTAAAATCCTGTGCAAATTTGAAAATATGGCAGATGAAGAGATAAATTCTTTATTGAGAGATTTTATCTTTTTTTCTATCTAGAGGATAGTTTTGGTAGTGACTTGACAGAAGGGTTGAAACAAATAAACAGAATTCTTACTGCCAATTTTGCAAGTACGTAAATACATCAATCATGTTGTGTCTTCTTTAATTTTAGGAGCTTTTACTATTTACAACTCAAAGATCAAATTCTTGAAGGGAGTCTGTCATGTGAAAAAGACTCTGCAGTATTGCTGGCCTCATACACTGCACAAGGTGATTAGATCTGCTAGTCATGTTGAATTTATTCGTGCTTCAGTTACCATAAGGTTCTCATATAATTATTCAACTTTAATGTTTTATATCAGTTCAAGGACAACATCTTTGAGAAAACTTTAACCCAATGGCTTCAAACCAACCCAATCTACATTGACTGTGACTAATACAAAGGGAAAAGGCTTGCTCTATCAATTATGAAATTATAATTATGATTATTATCTGATTCAAACTACAGTCAAATTTTTATTATCTGAACCTCGAGTACCAGAATTTTTCAATTACCTGGACTTGCTTCTCTAGTCCAATTTTTTTCCCATCAAACAAAGCTGATTGACGTTATTCCATTAGAGCTGCTTCAAAGAATGATAGAAATAAAGATACACTACTGCTTTAGCAGCTTGGAATAAACTGATTTAAATCAACGCTTGAGGTCATAAAACGTTGTTGTAAAACATTGTTGTTGAAAAATGTTTTTCTCATTAATATTCATTTTTTATTGTTATCTGGACTTCCGATTATCCAGGCTATTCAGCCTAGTCCATGTAAGTCTGAATGATGGAGGTTTGATTGTAGTTTGAATCTGAAGGCAAGAAAAATTGTTTTGCCACAATTGGAGTAAATTTGTAAGTGGAATTCATAACAAATGCTTTGCGCTTGGTTTTTATCTTCAAGCTTCTGTTCCTAAATAATAGTTGATGTTCAGAATTCTCTCATTTATTTTCAACAGCTGAGCTGGGCGATTATGATGCTGAAACATTTGTTACCTTTGCAGAAACCCACAACCTCTACCCTTCTGTAAGTCTTTTGTTGTAATGTAACATTTAAATGTATGATTATGAATCATTGATATTAACATAAGATACCCACATGAAGTTGCAAGTTGACTGTTGGAAATAATGTCTTTCAGTAAGCTTCTGCAGTTTTGTTTCATTGTGATATTGGTCAAAATTGTGTGAAACTATAACAAAATTCCTTTTCTTCTTTTCCTTTTTCGGGCAGCTAAAAACTTTTTGCTTCAGCAATCATTTCATGGCTTTAAGTTGCCAAAAAGTGACTTTTAAAAAAATTGAGCTTGGATGCCTGCAAGCCCCCCTCCTATGTCCAGCAGGAGTCATTTGTATTAAAATGCTCCTTACAATACCATAGAATTATCCATGAAGCAGACAGGTAATAAAAACTAGGGATATTAATTGGAGATCAGCCAACAAATTAACGAGTGGTCATTGCACAAGGGAGGTTAACACTGTATTTACTGGAAGTGTAAGAGTTTATCCAGTGAATACTGTAACAAAAAAATCTTGAACTTCATTGGTTATAAACTGCTCAATTTTCAGTACTAACAAAACAGTGCATGTATCAGGCTTGTTTCTGGACAAAGTAACATCAGTTAAAGGCCTAACTTTGTCTCCAGACATTTCTGGCATTAAATTTCTTTTCAGAAATTTGCAAGGAAAGTACATAGCCAATGATGTACTGTTCTATAGGCCTGTGGTTTCCTGGAGGTCTCCTCGCTTTACCATACTGTTGAATTTGTATTTCTGAAGTGGCTCACAAATGATTGCACAATTTACTGAAAAGCTCCCTGTATTAAGTGGACACTAAAGTGAGTCAAGTGGCTGTCTGCTTAACAAGGTTCACTCTGATTGCTTTGCAGAGTGTTGCTGCTTCTCATGCAAAGGAAATCCTTGATCAGCAGGTACAGAAATTTTTAACACACTTATGATTTTGTTTACAATTTTGAATTATACATGCTGATATATACAAACTAAGATATTGCAAGGAAAGTTATGCATCAAGTTTAGCACAGTATACATGGTAAATATGTTTTGTTTTCTATCCAATAAAGTATACTTTCATTCACTGAGCAGATGAGATCTTGAGTGAATAACTCCTTCCCAGAGAAAAAGTCTGGTGAGCTCTTTCTGGAAGAATTGTTCTGACTAGTCTTCGACATAAACTTTAATTTGAAGACACTGTTTATTGGTCTATCTGTTGCAAATGCATGAAATTTATTTTTAGGAAGATAAGGTCATTGGCTTGCGTTGATATGTGGTGACAAATATTGTGCTTAAGAAAGAGTATTATTTAAGACTGCATTTCATTTCATAATTGTCACATTAATGATATGTAGAAAAACATTTGAGTCCTCCATGGTCCCATTGCCGCAGGTCTCATGATGGCTAGTTAGATTCCCTTGACCTGTGGAGATGTGTGTAGAGGAGAATTACTTGAATAAGCATTAAGAAATTGTCTATTTTGGTTTTAGGTGATAAAATTTTATAGCCATCACAGGTATGTTTGCATGTTATATCAATGTAATTTTCTTTTAATTTGTACAATCCTCAGACACAGAAAGTATGGAATGTTTATCTGTGGCTTATATGCTCAGTTAATATGTAGTTTTCAATGAGGTTCTTTCTTGTATCACTTGTTAAAAATTGTGTCTAGCCTATTGTTATCCATTTGTGAATTACTGCCCCTCAACATTCTTTTTTGGAACGACTTTTAATTTTTCTTATTGTGTATTGTGATGGTCTGGCTGAGGAAAGGCCTTAACATTTCAACAATTTTACTCAGATTATCAGTGACTTGCAGACCTCACGTTTTTGTTGGAATATGCTGAGTTTTGATCCTTCTGTTAAAACTTGTACCAGCCACTGACTCTGGAAAGCTGGTTTACTGTTAAACAGAGAATAGACTCCCCTCAACACATGTCAATTAAGCTACAAATGATTTTAGTCTGTGATATTTATTCAGCTTTATTATCAAATATTTAATAAAGGACCAACTTTGTCTGATTAAAACTGATATCAATATCAACTTATGGCTAATGATATCACAGCTGATCCAACTAATGATTGCCCACTAACCATGGTTATCATACATGAGACCTACCATGAAAAATCTGATTGATCAAGAGCATACAAGCAATATACAATAGCTTATAAAGTTTACATGATAATATAAAATCTGCAGCTGATATTTTCAACTATTATGTTGCGTTCAAAGTCTGCATAGTATCCAATCCCCTTGTCTGTGTTGTGTTCTCAAACATTTGCAAACTTAGAGAAGTGTCTTCTTTGAAAATTGTTTAAAGAATATAAAATAAATCAATTATTTAATTTGGTTTTGGTATGATATCATTAATTATCAAACCTTCGGCCATGTTATCCACCTCAGCCTTCAGCTTTAACAGATAACTCAGACCTGAATTTTGATAACTCATGATATCATGCTGAACATCATCCAATAATTGCTTATAACTAATTAAACTACCTATTACAGTTACAGTGTATTGTGATTTAATTGCATATTTAGAATGTCTTTTATTAATTTGTTCATTAAAATTTTTTTTTTTCTGAATTAGGGGTTTGACACGTGAAGAAGCACAGCTTGAGTACATTTTGATTGCTCAACAACTGGAGGGATATGGTGATGAGTATTACCCTGCAAAGGTGAGCAGCCATTAGCCATGTAATGAAGCTTGAAGCTTCAATAAGTTCCTTCATGTTACTGGTATGATATGGTTGATTTTTTTGTGGAATTGAAGCCTCTGTGGACACAGCCAATGAAACTGATATGATTTGATTTAAAATCAGTATCTAGTCAAAACAGGTGAGCTGAGTGAAACATTCTCAGGGATGTATCAGCATCACTGTCTGGTCTGCTAACTAAATTATAATAAGAATATTGACTTTTTAAATTTTAAGATTTTTTTTAACATGAACTAAAAAAGTTATGGTGAAAATTAACCTTGAAAAATTATGATACCACACAATCATTTGCCAGTACTATAGGGGTTTCGTGAAAAGAAACCCAAGCACAATTTTTTAGCCTAGTACCCTGTACCTTGTACTGTACTAAATACTTATGGGTAAATAACTAAATAGTTAAATGCTGTTTACCTATGGCCACTTATGAGACCTCCTACCACCCTCTGTTAGCTTGCAACCAGTCTCTTGCATTTGGGTTTTGCCTTGTACCTCTTTCTGCACACAACTGCCTATAACAACATTGGCAGCCTATTGTGAAAAAAGTTTTTGAAACCCTTGATACTGGTGTGTTGCTCTTCCCAGCTGAGGAACTAACTTAAAGCCAACTGGTAGTTTTTTAATTCCCCAAGAAAATTACCGTGTGAAGTGATAGCAATTCCTGTATAGGAGCATGGAATAACTGCATCAAAAAAATTAAAGCATAAATTTTTTTAAATATGATATAGTAACATGTACAAATTTTATATTTGTTTGTAGGGTAATGATGGTTCTATCATTCTAGTTGGTGCATCATTTCTTGGCATTGTAGTTAGACATCCTCATGGGTTGCCTCCAGCATATTTCAGGTTTGATGTAACTGAAATCACTGTGTCATGGTTGTGGTATCTTCAAATTTAACAGTAATGAATTGCTAATAGAATTCAATTTCAAGTTTTGAGAGATATGGTAACCTTAAGGTATAACCCGTAGATTTGAGCCCCATTGCTTTGTGTCTCTAAGCAAGAAATTTCACTTCAACAGTGCCTCCCTTCTACACTTGTAGGTGGGTTGAAAGGTACTTACAAACTGCTTGGGTATCTTGACCATTATTTTTCTGAGAGATTTCCTGTGATGGACTGGTATCCTGTCTAGGAGGAGAAGCAATGGAAACTGAGACATACTCTCAGTGTTTTGCTCCGTTTACTAGTCATACTTAAATTAGGCTACATTGTAGTTCACATACATGTTGGAACTTGTTTCATTGTGGTACCCTATGTCTGGTATATTTCTCATTCCACATATGAGAGCTTTGCACAACATTTACTACAAGTTATAGAATTTTCCTATATCAAGGTAACCATTTTCTCTCAGACCCTTTCCCCTATTTGGAAGCCGTGCATGACTGACCCTGTCTTTCTCCCTCATTCAATTTCAGATGGCCTGATATTGTTCGCATTACTCACAACAAGAAGTACTTTTGTATTGAAAGTACCAAATCATTTGATATCATCCAATTTGAAATGGTACAGTGGTAACATATTTTTATATACATACTTTAGATAAATTGAGTAAGATGTGACTTAACTTTTGACATTTGGTTTTCTCTGACACCAATCTTGTTGCATCGTACTGGTTACATCCTACTTTGGCCAAACCCTTTAACTCAAAAAGTTCTTAACATGTAATTTCTCCCTATAATATTTAAACAATATCCAACAAGCAGCTAATTAAAATACTCAAATTTATCAGGTATAAGTTGCAGGGTTTGCACTGGTCCTGGAAAATCTGCAAATTCCTGGAAAAAGACTACATGTCACAGAAAGTCTCGGAAATCTGTTTAACCAAAGCACAATAAAGTTTTCTGAATTTAAATTTTTAAAAGATGTGTGTAGAAAGAAAGGAGAATTGATTTTGAAATATTGGGAATGAAAGGAATTAAGGTGAATTTTGGAGTCCTAGAAAAATCAATCTGATTCCTGGAAAAGTCCCTGAAAATCCTTGCAACTTGCCCTGAAGTTGTTATCTTGATCTAGCACCAAATTCTCGTAACTGATCTGTGTAAGGAAATGTGTAGCAGTGAAAGGGGAGAATTAACAATCAGATCTTGAGAGTTATAACCAGGTTAATTATCCTTTTGTAGAGGTAAAAAGGGGCCAATGTCATGTAGTGTGATACAGGCAATTACTGCAGGTTTAACTGTCATACAATGGACACCAAGGGATATCCTCTAATAGCCACAAGCATGACTCTGTCTTATGCCCAATGTTTTATCTTCTACAGGACGATGCACCAACAGCTAAGTACGTGTGGCGGATGTTTGTAGCACATCATCAGTTTTGCCGTCTGAATTTATCCAGGTCCAGTACACGAGCATCTACAGCAAAGCACCAACTACATAACATGTAAGTATGATCAAGTGAAACATTAAAGAACAGGCATGCTTTCACGTTCACTAAAAAATACTAAAGGAAAAGGGAATGTGTCATTGGGAAAAAGTATCATTATAATAGGGAAGTGAAAAGATTGGAGGATTTCTAGATTTTGCCTTAAGAAACACACACTGGTGCAGATTTTTTTTCTGAATTAGTTGATTAATTAAGTTACCGTAAAAGGTAAAAAAGCTGACATTTCGAGCATTAGCCCTTCGTCAGAGCGATTGAATCTTTACAGTTTACAGTCTCTACAGTCTTTACAGTCTTTACAGTTTTTAATTCACATTTTCAACCCAGTTGTTAACACTAAATTACCTGCTATACTCTCCCACCGACGCAGCACCACAGTTTCTTTAGAAACTTACCCCTTTATGATTAATAAGTTAGATGGCAGAGCAGCTGAAAGTTTCAAAATTCTGCATTCTGTCTGTTTGAAAGCTTGAATTGTGTATCATTTCATCAGTCTCTGGGAGGGGGTTGTTTTGTAGCTGTTTCATTAACCTTAAGAGAAATTCTGAAATGCTTTCCTGACTCATCCACCTCCTCAAAGACCAGTGAAGAGAGAAATCTCTGGTTTAATCTGAATGCCATTTAGGAAAAGAAAAGCAATCTTTATATACACCTTTGGTGTTAGTGGAAAACTTAGATTGATCAAGAGAGCAAAAATGTTATGAGGGATCAGCAGATCAGTACTGTGAGATTGGATTCCTTGGCCCTCTGAAATTGTACGTAACTATATCCCTAATATTAAAAGTGATAGTGGCTTGATAAGGGGTATTACCATGTATAACTTTATACTGGATATGCAGTACATTGTAGATCACATTTACCATTTGCTCGTCAATGTTATGCATGTTAAATCACAGTGACATACTGTAGGTGCACTATTTGTACCAGGTGCAAATTTCCTAAGTTCCTCGCAGTGAGGTGCATTTAGGTTTTTTCTTGAAAAGATAGGGTTTGTGCTGTGCACAGAGTGTTAGCACTTGAAAGTTTTGTGATTGTGCTATTGAATTGTAATTCACCTAAAATTATTATTACTAGTACTACCAACTTCTTAGTGGCTGTACACTGTAGTTTGACAACTTTTGCAGTAACCTTTTAAGAGTGAAGAATAGTTATAGCTTTTAGAAGTCACAGAGTTTTTAGAATTTAGCATTGAATAACAGAGCTGCCTTTTAAGACCTTTCTCAGGCCTACAAGCTCTCAGTTGTAAACTAACCTCATAGTTGCATAGAATGTGTATGCTACTCTGAATCTGTGTTTCTTTTTTTGCTTTTTGTGATGGCTATTGTTGTTGTTGGTCATAGGTAAAGTAACATCAAACAGTTCTTTACAGTGTCAAATGGTCATGTCTGATTATGTTTGCCTTATAGGTCTTGAATAGCTTGGAATATTGTCTCTGTTGCACTCTGCATTTGACTCTCTCCCTGGGACTCTCTTCTTGGTGTTGTTGTAATCTTTTCTCTCTTATTCTCCATATACTAGTCATAAATTAGCCATGGACCTCACTATAACTTCCAAGATATCTTATGTAATTATACCTTCTCACTGCTGTATATTTCCTTTTAAATTACTATTGAGGATTTACTGCTATTATCAATATAACACCTTCCAGCTGATGTATTTATCATTTCTTATCACTTGTGAACCGAATAATGTATTGACATTTGAAGGAGAAGTCATATGTTAATCACTTCTCAGAGTGCCAGGGGTACAGGTATAAACTTTGGCTTGGTCTGGCTTTGCAGCTCACAAGTTTTCTGGATTTCTGTTTTTTCCAGTCCTGTACCATGTTGCTTTTGTTGCTCTTTCCATTGTTGGATCTTTTATTAACTTCTAAGCTGTACTTCTATTACAATCTCTGTGTGACTCTAACAAAACTCTGGTCTATCATAAACTAGAAGCACCTTCCTTCTGTGTCTTCCTTTAATGCCCCAATAAAGGAGACACCTTAATGCTAACATAGAGCGACTGTGTTTATCTTTTGTTCTTGCTCCACTTGACACCTGATAAATGGGCACTTTTTACTCTTACTTCTCTTTTTTATGGACTTCTATAAGTAGCTTTGGTTTCCTTTCAGAATGTCAAAATGTCAATCACTGTCATTATCTGTCAAGAGTCCTTTTGAGGCCCACCCTCACCTGGATGATCATCTGTTACCCTCAAGTTCAAACTCTTCTCTGTTAATGTTTTTGTAATCATCAAAGGTTCCCAGTGATCTTACGATCCTGTAAATGAATGATAAAATAACCCTCACATATACAGTTCAGAAATATATAAATTAGGAACTGAGTCTGAAATTCCTCCTGGCTGAGCATGCTTTATGGTGGTCGCTTGTGAAGTTTGTATATTTTCAGACTGTTAATAAAAGTTAAAGATAATTTTCTCAATAAGTGACAAAAGCATACTCCCTTTTTTTGAGAACCCCTCTTTTTTTTTACAAAGGATGTCAAATCTGAGATAAACTAAACAGGCTGAAAGTCTAAAAAACATCTTTATTATGCTCATTTTTCTTGTGAATAATTAGTGTAAATAAAGGTTAAATATCTGTAAAACTGCATTCTAAACAGACAATAAATCCAAAGAATGGCCACATTTTGAAATTTAATTAACAGTGTGTTTTAAAGAATATTTCAGTTTGCATTCGACGTTAATCTCTTGGTGAAACCCGAATAAATTCACAGAAAACACTACATTTTGATAGTTTTCCTCTTGTTGTTCGCGTTGGTTTATTGAATTACCACACCTCATAAAAACGTTTCCAGACTCAAGAAGACATCCAGACTCGACTTCAAAATTGATATTTGTTTTTAGAAAATGCTTCAAATTGTCTCTTTCTACGGCTAATTTACACGTGCAATTTGGAGATGAGCTATAAGCCTCTCGCATAGAACTTGACAAAAACTAAAATTTTTTTTTTTAGAAAAACACCGCCATCCAGTTCATGTTAAGGTTTACGATTTAAAGACCACTATATCGTCTTTTAAAAGTGCTAGGGATTGGAATTGAGGAAATAAGAAAACACATGACAGAATCACTTTTTGAAACAATGGTTGCCCGACCAACCAACATTTTTGGGAGATAGCAGCTATTTAATGCGATTCTGCTAAAGCGCTTTGTAGAGCCTTATCATAAATTTTTCAACAAGCAAAGCCTTTTTTCCCATGAATATGTTTATGCCTAAGAGTCCACGTTAACGTTTCATGAAAGGTTAATAAGTGATGTTAAAACATGATGTTCATCAACAACACGTATAACAAAGCTACTGTGACGACTATGGAGGTGTAAAAGGTTTCCTAAACAGGGAATAATCTTTTCTTTTCTTCACGGAAAGAAATGCCTTGCATTAAGGTGAAGTTACACATTGGTCTCGAGTAGTACAGTAATCCATCACACTGAAAACGCAAAATCATTAATATTTCGCTAATTTTAGTATCGCTCAAAGTATTGCAAAGTTCTAACAAAGCTGCTCGATCTAACAAAAAATGTCTTGAAATCTTGCCGGAGGCAAATCACAAGTTTTGTTCATTTGGAAAAAAATTTATTGCACAGTTGTCGATTACCTCTTAGGTGCAATTTTGAGACAAGGGAAGAGAAGCGGTAAATTTATTCTCGCGTGGCGGTACAGGCCCACAGCTTCGAGCTACAGACACAGCGACTCGATCTGTTTATAAGAGGGAACAGGACTTCTACCTCGCGTTTCTTTTAAACGGAAGACTCGTGAAGGCCCTGATAACTCGGAAATAGAGCTCGTTTTCTAGTGAAACCGAGTATGGGGTCTTGCAGCACACAATCAAGCGCCAACTTGAAAGGTTTTTTTTATCTTCGCGGAGCAAAACGCGTGCCAAGTGCGTGCGCTGAATTGCCCTTATCAGTCGCCTTAAAAATAGAGTTCAGAAGCGACCGCCTTTATTGGAAATGCGCTCTGAGTAGGCTGGCTGGCTCTTACTATCAGCTTTGCTGTAATAACTTGACAGAGCTGTTTATTTTTGCAAAAGTAAAGTAATCATTAGGGTACAACTGGATGGCTTAAGTAATTATACCATTTCGCAAATGCAAAGTTTGTTAGACTGAATGAAACAGATACAGAGAATTTAGAGAAAATCGAGGAAACTTTTTGTAACACGCGTAGATTACACTTTTTAGGGCAAAGAATGATTGGTTTCCAAATCCAACGGAGACATTTTTTTTTCTCACTGGTCGCGATAAGACAGCTTTAAAGATTTCGAAAATCATAGCGATGATACCGATTAGAACATGTACGACGAACTGTGAAAAGTAGAAGGAAAGACAAAATAGATAACGGGGCGATAGCAGAGGAACAAACACACTTAGTCGGCGGTATTTACAAGATTTACTCTTTCTGTTGAACTGCGCGAGCCATGTTGATTTTTTGATGTGAACGTCTCTGGTTTTTATCCATGTGAATCATTCCGTCAATAGACAAATTGCCTCAGGCTGAAATAAGAAAATTGTTCAATATCTTATGTCGGTTGTTAGGTCGTGTAATATACTAACCAACCTTTAATAGCAAATCCATTACTTTATTGAAACAAAAATTGACCATGTCCACGAAATGTTCTCATATTTGACAAAGTAGAGTTACTTTTTCTGCTGAGGTGCAGAAGTAAGTAAGCTTTTCCAGAGTTCACTTTATTTCCTCGGAGATGCCGTTGGTTTTTTTTTCTACGTACCTTACAAATAGAGCAAACAGAATTAACACATACAAAAACATGATAAGGAAATAAAGCAAAAAAATTTTTACCCAGTACAGTGTCCGTGCAAACAGTGAACCCGTTGTTTACTTTAAGGGAATTTTTTTTTAGAAGAATTAGTTTTTCTGGTCTTTGAGGGCTTTACAGTGTTTTTTTAATACTTTCTTTCTTTCTATCTTTGCTAGCAATTAGAAAAATCGGCTTATTCTTGAACCGAGAATGTTTAATTGTCTTATTTTTCAGGATACTTTTTACGAAATTACAATTTTCTGAGGCAGAAGAATAAATATTCAATTAGTGATTTTTAAATGCAAAGTTGTGTCTCTGAAGTCGCCGACTGTCCAACCCACTAAACAGCGAAATAGAATTTAGAATATCGTCGGATAACCTGGCCCTGAAGAAGGAGGAAACGAGAGTGTGTGTCGGTAGTTGATCCCCAAACTGATAGTGAATCTATTGTCGACACAAACAGTTCGTAAATTGAGCAAAGGCCTCAATAACGTGACCGAAATGGAATAGCTAATGTGAAATGATATGCATTAGGAACTAGCCAAGCAAAGAGCGCAATGCGCTAAACCGTTTCTTTTTAAAAATTTAATCCATAAATTCGAATGTCTTAAGCACGGCTAAACCGACAACTGTAATGAAGAACAAAACCAAAAACCACAGATTTTGATTTCAAAAACCGAAACTTTTCCCAAAAAATGACCAGAAGTGGAAAACCGAAATAGCCAGCCATGCTAAAGTTATTTTCCTCTATACTGTAACAACTTGTGAGTTATCTATTTCAGCCAGCGTTACATTTGACAGGTCCCAGTAGACCTAGTAGTGCAATCCGTTTTATTGGTTTTTGTTGGTTTATGTTTGTCTGTCTGTTTGT
Source organism: Pocillopora damicornis (assembly GCF_964200805.1). Taxonomy (NCBI): domain Eukaryota; kingdom Metazoa; phylum Cnidaria; class Anthozoa; order Scleractinia; family Pocilloporidae; genus Pocillopora; species Pocillopora damicornis. Next base: position 9,616,883 of record NC_142683.1, on the reverse strand, counting down.
TTTTTCAGTAGACTGAGCAAACATGAATTCAAGAAGAAAACTGGAGTAAGTAATTTTACGGGGCTTCTTACAGGATCTGTTAGTACATTTTTCTGTATATTTATTCTTTTGCGTGTTTAAATTTCTGTGTTTGCAAAATAATTTATATTCCCTATGTATTGAGTTCATCCTACCAAAAAAGTAGATGAAGTACTGGTACGTTCGCAGGGATTCTTATACTATTGGTTTTTGTTCCTTCTTTGCAGGTTGTTGCTAGCAGTGATGGAAGTGGATCACTAAGCTCATTTAGTAAGTGATATTCACAAAATTTTTAAAAATCTTACCCTTTGTGTTGGCATGTCAGACCAAGAGACGAGAAGATTTTAGACTAACTCCTTTGTCTATTTAACGAAGAAGTATTACCTTGCGCCGCCAGTCTGAAGATGTTTACCAAGTTATTACCTTCGAGAAGGATCATGTTGCTTACTCATAAATTCACTTCTCAAAAATGATAACTGAAAAGGTCAAGCACTTGATATTAAACTACCTAGGAAATTCATACCAGCACCCAACTTTCCTTTGTCATCTTCCAATGTTTCATTTAGTCAGCTTTTGTTTAATTCAAGTTTAAAAGTTTCATTTTAAACATACCAGACTGTCTGTAGAAACAGACAATTTTACTCAATCATTTCTTGGATGATATGAGCTACTTCGACGTCAAGCTTTAAAAGTGCACTTTATGGATCATGTATTGTTTTCTCTGTGAGGATTATTTTTCCAATTATTTATTTTTATGTAATAGTGTAGTTTGACCGTCCGGGTGAGTGTAGTCCTGAGAAGGACTGTTGTCGGTAGTGGTGACTGCTTACCCGACGAGCGCAATTAGTATGTAATACGACAGACAGCTTATCCGACGAGAACAAGTACCTTAACCGTGTTTTTTCAAAGAACAACTACAACGAAGACTTTATCCAACGTAACACTCACAGACCTACTACTACAACCGAAGCTAACGTCAACGCAATTCATACGACCACAGCCACTATACCATTCATAAAGGGCATATCTGAGAACATCTCACGCATCCTACAACCATTCGATATCCGCGTCGCTCACAAACCTATTACCATACTACGTCAGTTACTGACTAACATCAAAGACAGAGACGAACCGAGGAACAGACAAGGAGCAGTATATAAGATCAATTGCTCCGACTGCCACGCCTCCTACATCGGTGAGACTGGCAGAAACCTCGCAACTAGACTGACTGAACACAAACGAGCGACGAGGAAAGGCGATGTCAACAATCACATTGCTGAACATCACCGACTAACGAACCACACTATTGACTGGGACTTTGCGCAATGCCTAACCTACAGCACCAACTACTTTCAACGACTGACCCTGGAAAGCTGGTTTACTAACTTGGAACAGACTCCCCTCAACAGGTGTTAACCACTACTGGCACCATACAAATGACTCATCCACGACATTAACATTGCAAACGAACCGAACAGAACGACCTAACTTTACTAACGGATCCAAACCGACCAATCACGACCTACCTACGCCACTTGAGGCCTACAGCCAATAACATTACGGCAAAACTGACCAATTAGTGTACACAAACCGGACTTAGTACATTCGACTGGCAGCAACCTTTCACTTGACTCTGATCATGACTTCCGCTCAGGTTGTCGAAACGTTAGTCACCACTACCGACAACAGTCCTTCTCAGGACTACACTCACCCGGACGATCAAACTACACTATTACATGTTACCCCCGGGTTCAAACCATTTACTGTATTTATGTTTTAATCGTTTTTGCCATTTTGAAGAAAGTTCATTTGCCTGTGCCGTTAAGTTGATTTAATGCTTCATGAATTTGGCTAGAGAAGGACTCTGTTTTCAGTAGCCATGAATTCGAAAAAAAGATCTTTATCTTGGCTGCCTGCAATCTGGACAAATGGAACCATATAATGTAAACACAAAGAGCACATGGTTTTTGATAAGTTAAGTCTGAAGGCATTCTTGGTTTTATTTCAGGCTCAGTGACAGGCTTAGATAATCCTGTTTTCACTGAACGCAGTGGTACAGGCTCTGACACTGATACAAGATACAGCGGCATACAACACAAGGATAACACTGACTGTGTATCACGTGACTCCTCAAATTCAACCAATCGCAGCACGTTGCCCAGACCTCATTCTCTAAACTTGTCTTCAGTGAACAGTGGACATGAGTTTTTACTTCGTGATGACTTTTGTACCTCACAAAACTCTCTTGATCACAATCGAAGCCTTTATAGCCATGGATTGTTAAACAGCGCAACAGTGACTAATGAGGTGGGAAGCTCACTGTCTATGGACTCAGGGAATCCCCTTGGGACACAGTCACTTGAGAGCTTGAATGACAGAAGTCACAACACCCCGCCTTCTAACGCTTCATCGGACCAAGCCTGCTCTCCAAGCGTTCGTGTGTCAAGGTGTGTGGCTGGAAAGTTATGTTATACTGTAGTTATTGACATCAGAAAAAACTACAACAACTAAAACAAAATCCATTCAACCAGTAAACAGACAGAAGAAACAGATGGATTTCTAAAGCAACAGCAGACGTGTCAGTGTAGGAGCGTCCATGTCTCCGTTGTTAATGGTTCTCATCTTTGATAGACTGAAAGGCCATTTGAATCAAATATAGTGCAAGAATTCAATTCAATTCAAATCTAGTGCAAGAAAGACTTAGAATTGTCCCTAGGTGCTTGAATAGCAAGACCTTGGTATAAATGGTTATTTTAATTGTCCTTATTTTATTTCTTGCATTTTCTGGTCCTTTAGAGTATTTTTCACCCTTTTGATTTGATGAATGTACACTGACTTAATTTTTGGGTATAATAGTTATGTAAAAACATAAGAATGTTTTGAGCATCAAAATTTTTCGCCCTCTGCATACGCCGGTTTAGAAGAATTTATGGTGATAATAAACACTACTTCTCAGCGAAGCTTGAAATTTACAACCTGAATCTTGGTCACGAACCTTTGATATAAACTGTTTTACTTTGGAGTTCAAACTGAAGAGGTTTATAATCTTGATATGTAATCTCTGTATAACTTCGAGTGAGTTGTAAGTGAGTGTGTTATATTCCAGACCAGCCCGTCCAGTTTCTCTTAGTTTGGAACAGTTAGTGGCAGACAATGCAAGTGAAGTGACTGGCCGAACCAGTGGATACAGTACATCAAATGACTCAGACCTAGAGGAAGGCAGGGATATGGAATATGAATGTGGCAATGAGTTACCTTTTTCTCGGGAAGCACAGGTATAGATGCGATTAAGCACACCATTAATGTACTTATTCAGTATTTCTGTTGAGTATCACAGCGCGAGGCTTTTTGTATCACATTTTAATAAGGTGAAAGAATGGAAAATTGAAATCGAACTAAGAAAAACAATAACTTATTTATGTTTTCACAGAATTGTTTAATTTAATTGCAGCTCGAGGAATTAGAAAAAATCTTCAACGAAGGACAAGTATTCACAGAATTTCAAAAGGTCGAACGGAGAAGTGAGGTAAGAAAGCTATCAACTGATTGATGCCATATGCAATCGATCGGTTATTGTCTGATTTGAGTGGCCTCACTAATCAATGTTAATCATCACTTTATAAATACAACAATACAACCGTTCCGCTAACACAAGGACTAGCCTTCCTCTCCTTATAATTATCCTAATAAGTAGGTGAAGCAACATCTGTACTTTTCTTCCGGTGTTTGGGCGTGATCAACAATCGCGTAGTTTTGCTCATAATTAAGTGTAGGCCATGCGCGGATTCTGAATGAATCTCGTCGTTGGAGTAATTTATTGCCTTCTGGTCTGTGTGGGTTTTGGTGGGTACCCCATCATATTTGTGCTAAGATCGCTTCTCTATCGCTATTACTATAACCCCTATTTGAAATCACAGGATGAAAGATTTACTTTTTGTTGTGGCCTTTACTATGTATGTTAAAGCTCGCTGTGAAGTATGGTGAATAAGCCTTAATATTGCAGAAGCTAACATCTGCCAGTGCCCAGTGCGGTGGGAATGCAGAGAAAAACAGATATAAAGACGTCATTCCCTACGAGGTAAGACGAGCTGTGTTCGGAACGTGCAAGGTTTTCTTTGATGGAAATAATTTTTCTGAGAATAGAGGGTGCTGGCGTTTTACAGATTGAACTCTCCAGTTATTTTCTGCTCGATTGATTGTTTCTGTCTCATCTAAAAGGAATCTCGAGTCCGTTTAAATCCTCGCAACAATTCAAGTGGCAGCGATTATATCAATGCAGACTATGTCAAGGTAAGAACTTTTTGAGTGTGCCAGCACCTCAAGACGTGTTTTTCGTATTGTTTGCGCTGTGAAGGCATTAAAGCAGGAGCAGTAGCTTATGAGTTGAACTAGAGTGCAATCTCAAACTGTGAAGGCCGGTGAGGACGCCATGCGCGCGTCAACAACGATACATTATTCATTTTATTTTGACGATTGAATTTCACACGCGGTAATGGTTGTAATGGTAGTAATGGATTGGTTCTCGTTAAGCACATTTTATTCTATAGAGCAACATCTCGTTATTTACCTCGTAGAAAATCTGCCTTGTGTGTGGTGTTCGTCATAAGGCCATATCTAACCTCTCTGTTCGTGTTGTAATCTCATTGCAGGAGGACGTGGGGACTAAGACCTACCGTTACATTGCCGCCCAGGGCCCCATGGAGAACACAGTGGCTGATTTCTGGCAGATGGTGTGGGAGCAGAATGTTACAATTATAGTGGCTGCAACAGACGACAAAGTAGGGTTTACATTCTGTCTGTTGACTTCAGTGCACAGCAACGTAAGCCTGTGCTTAGGGTTTATCCGAATTTTCTGTTAGAACAAACGACCCAAAAAGTGAGGTTAGCAAAGGATTTCTTCATGACACCTGAAAAGGGTAATTGTGGATAAATGAATGCGTGTGAAGCGTAAATTGTTGTCTGAACCGTTTTTTTAATTGAAGTTCTTGCAAACAACGTTTCTTTTAAAGGTTTTCTCGACCGTCCACTCCGTCGATTTAATGAGTGTATATTTTCTGGGTAAAGTAATACTTAAGATATGCTGACGCTGAACGGTAAATGTTAAAAAAAAATAAAAATAATGAAATGAATTTACTTCATCATGTCCACCACATAGCTCTTCATCTGAAGTGACTGCCTAATTACAGTTGGAATATATATACACCGGCACTATAAATGAAACATTCTGTTTCTAGGACCATGGTGTAGTGTACTGAATCAGTTCAGTTTCTTTCAACAGGTTAGCAGCAAGACTACGTGCTATCCTTACTGGCCAGAGGACTTGGATGGGAGCAGAAAAAAATTTCATTGTTTTGAAGTGGAAACAGTTTCTATCCGGATTACATCGTCATTCAAGGTGCGCAAACTATCGCTACATATGGCTTCTTCAAAGGAAAAGAAAATGATTTGTCATTTGCACTTTACTGATTGGCCTGATCATGGAGTACCACAAGATCCTAAACATTTTCTTGGTAAGTACACTCCTCTTGCATATGAAAAACTAAACGAAATGGCTTTTCTATTCTTGCCATTAATATAGAACTGGTCAGGAAAATGAGCAAATCAGCCCTACGACCAATACAGTAATACCTGAATGTGTAGATATATTAGTGATGATAAATCTGGTGTACATGAACTATGACTGCTCAAAGTAGACTATAGTAATATTCAATTTTCCGAGTCAAGAGGAGGATGTTTACATGACGGGGTTATTTTTTTTCCCACACACAGGATTATACAAGAATTCGGTCCAGCCATTGAACTCGAAAAATGTCTGAGGCCATTTCTGAGTTGTGATTGTGAGCGAAAATTCCCTCCTCCTATCCATCATTCTATAACTCTGTCACCCCTTCCTTCCATTCCTGTTAACTCTTCGATAAGTCTGCTGACTAGTGCATAAGGCTTTTGCATGTTCAGTTCTTGCGTGAGGCTCAACTGATGGCTGAGAATTGGTCAAAATTTTGACAGTCTGCTGAGAAACAAGGCGTATTTAACTAATAGCTGAGATCTAAGAACAGCAAATTTTACTGAAGGATGAAAAATGGGCTGAAATTAAGACTGTGGGTGCATTAGATTTGTACATATTGGTCAGATAAGGCGCTTGGATAAATATACTTCTCAAGAGCGATAAGCCATATGACATTTCAGTATTGATAGGCTTTCCGTATAAACCTTGTTGATCCCGAAAGGGAGAGAGTTTGTGGTAATTACATCACTGTTAAATGTCGCATTTTAAAGCAACGTCGAGAATTGTCTTTGTTGAAAAAAAAAAAAAAAAAAAAAAGCTACACTCCTGCAATAAGCTTTGATGTTAAATTTCCCCTATAATGTTACAAATTTAGGACCATTTCTGTCAGATTGCTCTTGTATAATAGTACTGAAAGTTAAAAGAATATTTCATTTGTGTTCAATGTTAAACACCCGCTGTTTCCCATGTTCCAAAGACGATTTTGATTTGCCATTAATCACGTGACCTTGCATAAATTAAAATGTATCCTTCCTGGGATACAATTTTGACTCTCGGGAAAACGAAACTAAGTGTTTCCCAAGTTTATATTATGTGGCACATACATTTGTCTGTTCGTTCATCGCTAGTTTGTTTTTACTTTGTGTGGGGAACAGAATTTCTGGATGAATTAGAGTCTGCAAGGCAACAGGTCAGCTCAAACCATGGTCATGCGCAGGAAGTTCAACCAGTGTTAGTTCATTGTACGGCCGGTGTTGGGAGAACTGGGGTCATTATACTTACCGACCTTATGATTGGCTGCTTACAGAGTAATCAGGTTGGTACACCGTTACCTTAATCCCATATAAATTCCTAGTCAAATTGCATAATTAGCAGATTTATTTTGTTTCTAAAGAAATACAAATCATGTCGCAAATGGACGTGAACTTGAATCAGAAACTAAGCCATTAAGTAGATATGGACCTTACAGAAGAACAGTGCTTGTCGAGAAGACTGCGACACCCTATCCTTTTTTTTTTAACATTATCTTAAATTTTACCCTTCCCCCCTCCAATGCAGGCGCCTTTACTCTCCCCGTCCTTAAAACAGGATTGGTCTTTTCCTGTTCTAGGTTTCAACTTAGGGCTGCCTGCCTTGTTTTTCTGATATGGAGAATAATTGGTGCGAACAGTCTGGAACATCTTGTCAAATCTCGTCCTGTCGAACGACTCGGCAGTCGGAATGGTAGTTTATAAGAGTCTGATAGACTTACATCAACGGTCAAACACCCATAACGTATAAGCCTAGCCCAAATCATATTATGTTTGCTTCTTTTCTTGCAGAGAGTTAACATTCTTAAGTCACTGATCCATCTCCGAAGCCAAAGGATGCTGTTAGTGGCAAACTTCGGTCAATATCGGTTTGTTTACACCGTACTTATACACTTCCTCAAAAATAGCAGACTGATATAAACTTGGCAAGGTAGATGAAGAGTCAGTCAGCGGTGGCATACAGACAGACTTCAGCTGGTGTCAGGAACACCAAAATACTCACCCTCAACTTCTGGGCCCGTAAACGGCAATTTTTTTCAACAAAAGAACAGGCATCAGAAAAATGGACTTAGGGTTTTTTGAGATGCGTGGCATAAGTGGCCGCCCAGAACAGTGCGTTTTTGCATGACATATTATAAAGGCATCGTCGCAGTATTAATGTATGATACTTAAACGAATTGTCCTATCTACCAGTTTCATGGTCATTCGCTGAATATACGGTATACGTTATCTTCTTTGTATTCAACAACACCACGTATATAAATATAAATATTAAAATACTATTTTCAATGCAAATTTTACGGCAAAAAACATATTTTATGTAATGAATCTTTTTATGTATAAATCCTATCAAGTATACCTCGGTGGAAATTTTTACTCTATCCATCTGTATTATAACGTGAGATATACCTCTTTTCATGCCGAGTATACCTGGAAAAAAAACTATTTTCAAATGAAAATTTTGTAAATGAAAATCTCCCACTGTACTAACTCACCTGACATGCAATGTGTTTTAAAATGTAAAAATTCGAATTTTTTCTAAACTTTAACAACTATTAATGCTATAAAAACAATATAAATGTGCCAATAGATTAATATTTAACAATTGGTTCATACGTTAGCGTGCGTTCATCGAGATGTGAACCAATTGTTTTATAACATTTTCAACCCGATGGAAAATTTTTTGCTCGAGGGATTTGTTTGCTGATGTCATGAGCGTGCACAATAGGAATATGAAGCACGCTCGCGCAATCGAATTTGATTAGACAAATTTACTAGCTATGTTATAAAATGAATTGTAATATTTTAAAAGAGTGTATCTTTTAATGTAGTTTCAATAAACAATAATCAAGCTTCAGTTGTAACTCACAATCGCACGTTTCTTTTATGTTAATACGGGTTTTATGTGGAATTTCCTGGTTATTTTTATTTATTTTATTTTATTTATTTATTTATTTTGGCGTTGGTATGGTTTTGAGTGCTCAGTAGTAGTAATAAACATCAGAGCAGAAGAACTTCTAAGAAGGCCGAGAGAAACCATAAACTGGAGCATGGGGCGAAGAGCAGTTGTTTACTCCTCTTGCGGAACACAACTCCATCGAAGGTGATCCCCAGGACTTTCTCAGGTTTCCCTTGCATTGTTATGACCTATCTATCCTTTTCAGTACAGAGGGCATTGTGAGAGTAAAGTTTTTTCCCAGGTAGACGCTCAGACCGGTTCATCCAGCGTTCAGTGCGCTAGACACCAGCTCACTGCGTCTTTTATAGGATTTAATTTCGGTTTTTTACCGTCTGATATACCTACAAGCGCAGCATTCACGATGCCATTATTTTGAAAATTGCAGTAAAACTGATTCTTGAAAAAAAATTGTTTTGACCTAGTATGCTTAGCTTTTCATTTTTTGCAGACGGGCAGTTTTGGTGGTCTAGTTAGCTGCTATTTTTTAAAATGGTCTTCGTAAAATCATGAATAATTCGAACCAAGTCTTAATTCAAAGAATTAAGAATTACACCCACTTCGAGTACGTTGATTGACCTCTGTATAACTAGTTCGCCCGAAAAAATATCAAAAGCTGGTGTAGTTCATCTCGGTATCCGCGATCATTCTCTGGTCTTCATGACTCTTAAAATCCGCTACGGGCGAACATCGCACGATTGAGACACGCGCTTTTAAAAATTTCAACCACCACCATTTCCTCGACGATGTTGCACAACAGCCATGGCATAAAATTTTTTCAGAGACAAATTCGGAAGTGATATGGGATGTTTGGAAAAATTTATTTATGGAAGTAGTTGATAAGCATGCCCCACTTCAAAATAAACGGGTCTCCAGTAAACACTCCCCGCGGATTACATATGAACTGACTCGCAAAATTTTAAACGGAATTATATGAAGAAAATTGCTATTCAAGAAAATAGTGCGACGGCTTAGGAGCGATATAAGCAAGCTCGAAAGGAAGTAAACAATGCCATTAAATCGGCAAAGAAACAGTATTTTACGCATAACTTGGAAGTGAACAAAATGAATCCTCGAAAAACATGGAAGATGATTGACGACCTAAGTTCACGCAAATATGGCAGAGTACGAAATATTTCCGAAATTAAGGTAAACAACGAACCTATTTCTTCTGTGGCTGAAATGGCAGAAGTCTTAAACGATTTTTTTGCAACTATTGGATCAAATTTGGCAAGTGAAATACAACCGTCAACCATTGAGCCAGAATTCTATCTACAATCCACGGACACAATATTTTCTCTTAAATCCCCAAGCGCTAGCGCTGTATGCAGGCTTTTGAACCAGCTAGACACAAAAAAAGCCACTGGGTTAGATAGAATTCCCTGTAAACTCTTAAAACTTTCTAGCAGTATTGTCGGGTCGTCCTTAGCATACATTTTTAAGAGCTGTTTAGATACTGAAATCTTTCCAAACGAGTGGAAAATAGATAGATAGATAGTTTATTCATCTTATGAACTTGCAGCCAAAAGCTGAATTGCGATAAGGTTTACAAAAGCGAAATTTCCAGCTTACTAAATTACAACTAATTAATTAATTTCCTAATTAAAAACTGTTACAGAATGACAAAATTACAAGCATGCGTCGAATTCCTAGGTAAAATAAGAAACAAATTAATATCTAATTATCACCTACGATAAACGTAACTTAAGAGAAAGCTATTCTTGCATCCTTCAGTTTTACACCTCGGACGAATAAATGTTCTTTGTTCTCTCAGATAGTAGCCAGGTTGGTATTTGCTTGGAAGTAGTTTATGAAGACTGTGAGATTGATTTGCACATATTTCATTGAACAACTTTGCTGCGATTGCCTCTCTTCTATCATACAGTGTTAAAAGTCCAGATATTTCCAGAGCCTTAGCATACGAAAGCTCGGGATAAATAATCTTCATAGCACGTTTTTGAAGTCTTTCTAGGTCTTGGCTTAAATAACTTGGTAAAGCGCGATGGAAAACTGGGCTGCCGTACTCCAGAGTAGACCGAATGTATGTAATGTAAAATAGAAGAAGCTCTTTTGTGGCGACATGCGATCTCTTCAACTGTAAATATAGCTAACTTGCTCTAACACATGGGCATTCCATTTTAAATCACTACTTATATTGAGTCCTAATAATTTTATACTTTTCACAGTCTCAAGGATCTGACGACTAACCCAGATAGGATCAAATTCTGGTTCGTTTTTTGCGAAGCTAATCCTAAGCTCTTTACATTTCCTTTAGTTTAACTGAAAACCTTCATCCCTTGCTTGTATTGCGAGATCGTCTACCATTTGCTGATTACAGCTCTCTTGGCCTTTAGCTATCACCTCTGAAATTGTGGCATCATCCACATATTTCCACATCTCTGCTTCTCCTGCAGTCAGATCATTAATCATTATTAAAAATAACCATGGCCCAAGCTTGGTCCCCTGTGGGACACCAGCTGGAATGTAACGCCATTCGGAGAAGCAATCCTCGGCCAGTTTAACTCTCTGTCTTCTATCCGATAAAAAGTAAAAATTCCAGCATAATATGTGGTTCGGAATATCGTAATCTAAGAGTTTACGCACTACATACTGCGAGGACGCAGCTGGTTTAACAGTAGATATTTTAGGAACCGTAGCTTGACTTTCAATGGTGATCAAATTATAGCTAGGCTTCCTGGCCAGTCGAGCAGAACCAAACGTTTGTCGAAAATTATATGAGGCACACAAATCATCCCTACAACGCCGTGAACAAATGGCAGGGATAGCTTGATTATTTGTCTGTAAGCAAAGCTTTGAAGAAAAACCAGAGCGTCTGCCGCGATATTTAAAAATACCCAGAGATTTCAGGCGGTAGTTGAGAGAATTGTTAGACCACCGGTAGTTCTGAGCGCGAATAACAAATAGCTCTTCTCGGGTGTAAACCTTGCGAGCGACAACGTTTACCGAATGTAGGTTGTGTCGCCCCATTGCCTTGTCGCCCCAGGTTATGTCGCCCCAACATCGGAGTTGTGTCGCCCCAACATATTAGTTGTGTCGCCCCATCATCAAAATTATGCCGCCCCATCGAAGTAAAGTATTAAGTTTAGCTGACCCGCTTGCCGTTATTTCAAAATGCACCTGTGTACTGCGAAGATGATAAATCTACTTCGAACATTTCGGCTTACTTCAGGATTTTATTTCAATAGTTTGATGTAAAGCATGCTTAAAATGAAGTCATGTAACATTAACTAACCTTTCATTCGTGTTTTTATATCAAAAGGTGCTTTAGTAGAGGAAAGGGCAATCAAAAAACTTCACAAAACAAGCGTAAAGTTGGAGTGTCTCGACTCACTTTCTATAACTAACTTAACGAATTGTTTTAAGCGCCTCTCGGCCCAACAGGTAATGAACAAGCCTTGAGAAGTTGTCTCGCCGTCTTGTCGCCCTCTTCATATTGTCCCCACAGTGAAAATACCTTAGCCTGGATTTGACGATATCTGCGCCGCTGAACTCGTCGAAGTTTCTTTTCTGCGACCATATGCACGTTCAGGGAAGTTAGTTTGGCTTCTTTGTAGAGCAGGTAGATAAGTAAGTACATGGGTAGCTGGCTCTTGCCCTGGGCTCTGGTGTGCAGACCGAGCTGCCAACCTTCCACATCACTGTTGGTCCTGACCGACTGCATAAAGACTGACCAAGAGGATGGCAGCCAGGTGTTGCTTTCGATCCAGGTGCTCGATACGTAGTCGGTGAAGTGGCGAAGAGGTGCTGTGTTTGCTGTTTGCTGGAGGCGCTGGAACTGCGGCCTGATGTCTTCCTCTTAATGATGATGATCGTTTATTCAGCCTTCTTGCAGTAGAAACTGAATTACAAGGCGGGTCATAATTTACAAATACTTCTACATTATGCATACATAGAACTATTTTAGATAAAAAATAAAAATAATAAATGACAATCTTTAATGAGGAAACTTTTTCACTAAAAAGTGGTTTACAAAAAGGACCTCGAAAATTAAAAATTACAAATTTACAATGAATAAAAATGCTAAAAGATGCTACTAAAAACTAATGTATCTTATGTGTAATACAAAACTTAAATCAATGAATTAAAAATCTGACGCTTCAAAATATTTACATTATCAGAGGCTCGTATAGTTTTGTCCAGCGAGTTAAAATCACTTACAGCATGATAGCCAGTTCTTTGTTTACCCCAGTTACTTTTAACGGATGGAATTTTGAGGTTTGCTTTATTTCTTGTGTTGTAACTATGCTGTTCTTGCTGAGTGACTAATGTTAATTCGTGATGCGTGAGACCATTAAGACATTTATATACATGTACGCATCGGCGCTGGAAGCGCCTTTTTTCTAGTGTTAACCACTTCAGTGTAGTTAACGCATCAGACGCAGAGGAATACAGTGGTCGATCTAATATTATTTTAGCCGCCTTATTTTGAAGCACTTGCAAACTAGACATTAAAGTTACATTATGTTTGTCTCCCCAAACTAAATCAGCATACTCGAATAAGGGCATAACAAGGCTTTTATAAAAAAGGATGCGCGCCTTAAACGGTAACAAATGCTTAATGCGTCTAAGTAGGCCAAGCCTTTGATTAACTTTCCCTGCCATGTATTCGACATGATTTGTCCACGAAAAATCAGACGATATTAAGATTCCAAGATATTTAAAACAAGTAACATTGTTTATACAATGATCAAAGATTGAAACAGTTAGAGCTATTTTCCTCTGTAACTTCTTGTTACTGCCTATAAGCATGCATTTGGTTTTGTCCAGATTCAGTGTTAACTTATGTTCATTCAGCCATTTCGCCACAGCCAGGAGGTCTTGGTTGAGCTTTTCAGTCAGCTCCTGAGAGGAAGACCCATAGCAGTAGATCACCGTGTCATCTGCATAAAGTGATGCTTGACAGGCATCTAGAACGCTTGGCAAATTGTTAATGTAGATGACAAATAGCAGAGGACCCAGAATACTTCCCTGAGGGACCCCATGGGTAACTGGCAATTCATCAGATAACTCATTCCCACAACATGTACGCTGTTTCCTGTCAGTAATGTAAGAGCGGAACCACTGAAGCGAGTTCTCACATAAACCAATTTTGGAAAGCTTGCGTAACAAAATCCGATGGTCCACAATGTCGAAAGCCTTGGTTAAATCCAAAAACACAGTTTACCCCCACACAGTTTACCTTGTCCCATGTTCAATAAGACTTCATCAGCAAATGATGTCAAAGTAGATTCAGTAGAGAGCCCCTTCCTGAATCCAAACTGTTTCCTTGTGAGAAGGTTGTTAATAACCAAGTACTGGTACAACTGGGAATGCACGGCTTTCTCGAGAATTTTACTGAGTGTCGGTAAAATAGAGATAGGTCGATAGTTCGATGCATTTGACCGGTCGACTGATTTAAACAAGGCTGTAATTTTTTAGCATTTCCACAATTTAGGAAATTTACCAGTAAGAATCGATCGATTCAACAGCTTAGTGATGGAGGGAGTGATTGTATTAGCAGAGCTCTTGAGTAGTCTAGCACTAATTTTGTCCAAACCAATTTGTCTTCAAAGAGGTAAGCTGCTGAAGCACAAACGATTCCTCTGGTTCAGTTAACTGGAACTGAGACAACGGTTGTTCTAAAACCAAGTTGCAATTCGACCAGGTAGTCGTTATTTTGTCAGCTAGGCGCTTGCCTATGGATGCAAAGAAGCTATTCAAAGCAAAAGCAATGGATTTGGAAGTGGTGTGCTGAATGCCATCGGAAATGATGCACTGAACCTTTTCTGAGGATGAATTACGATTGCATGCTTCGTTTACAGCTTTCCACATTTTGCCGTGATCTCCTCTGGCTTCCTCGATCATGTCACAGTAATATTTCGACTTAGCAGATTTTACTAAGCGGTTTACTTTGTTCCTCAGTTTCCTGTAAGTGTTCCAGTGCTTTTCTGAGTTCGATTTACGTGCTTTACGATGATACCAGTCTCGATCTCTCATTGATTCGCTAATTTTGCTATTCATCCAAGGAAGAGGTGTTCCCTTCACACGTCGTCGTTTGACAGGTGCATGATCGTCTGCAACTTCTGAAAACAGTTTGTTCCAAGTTAATAAAGCGTCATCGATATTGTTTTCATTGTCAACGACGTGCTAAGATCTTCGTTAAATGAATTCGCATCGAAATTCTTGTAAGAGCGATACTCAAACATTCTTGGATGTGCTTTTGTGTGCACACCAGTCTTTAGAATGCAAAACACCAGGTAATGGTCGCTCAATGGAAACGGAACAACACCAGATTTAACAATGCGATGTTCATTATTGACAAAAATCAGGTCAATCAAGGTCCGTGAGGTGTAAGATATTCGAGTAGGCTCTTTTATCAGCTGTGTGAAGTCAAAAGCGCGCGAGAAGTTGAGAAGTAGTTGTTTGTCTTTCTTGGGCAATTTTGAATAAGGCATCATGTTTGCGTTTAGATCTCCTAAAATGACCACATCCGATTTTTCAAGATCAACATCAGGCATACTATCTCGCAGAGACGAAATAAAAGTGCGGAGATCGGCATCTGGTGCTCTATAAGCGCAACATAATAACGTTGGCTTACATTTATCTCGAATTAACTCAATCCATAAACATTCCTGTCCACCAGTATTGATATCATTCCGCAAACGAAACGCCAAATCTTCTCTTACATACATAGCAACTCCGCCATATCCCTCTTTATTGCCAGTGCGATCTAACCTTATGCACACAAATCCAGGGAGTTTTATTTCAGCATCACTTGTTGAGGAATCCAGCCAAGTCTCGGACAGAGTTAGCACGTCAAAAGTTTTGTTGTTAATTCCCTCAAGACGCAGAGAGTCGGTTTTGTTTGCGAGACTTCGTATCTTCAAGTGAGCAATCTTGAGACCTCTAGTGGACTTGATATCAGCAAATTTCTGGTAGCCGGGATTAATCTCAATGTCACCAGCAAGAGCAATAAGAGTCAAAGCAAAACAGGCACGATGAAAAAGCTTACAAAGCATAACACTCTTCAGTCGTCCATTAGACTCTTGCCTCCGGGTCGGTTCGTTTCGATGAAATGAAGCACCAGCAACTTCAGCCCTGCAATTCATCTGGGAAACAAAATACGTCTCTCTATCGTTAAGCAAAGTGTTCTCATATACATCTGAGAACCTGAAGAACTCCAAAGTGATGTAAATACAGAGAAACACACATAAATTTGCGGAGAGCTTGAAGCCGCGTCCGAACGCCATGATAAAAGATATCAATTAAATATAAATATTAAATATTGTGTAAACATTAAATACTATAAGTAATAAGATAAATTGCAGTTAAGTATATTACACATGATTCTGATATTTAATAGTACAAAAATTTCCAAATCTAACAGATCTTGAGGAGGTAGGTACAGACACAGTTCTTCCTGCCCTAAGGGCATATGGTCTTGAAAATTGACATCGCGGTACTAAATTTCGTAGTAGGTCAGAAGAGTAGTAACTCCGCTTAAGGAAAGCGAGGAAGGGTAGAGCCATGACCTTTCGTATGAAAGCATGGGTGTCCCAATCCTCCCTGTACGAAACCTGGAGGCCAAGCTCTTGCACTTAGAAAAATTAAAGGAAGAGGACTTGTTTTAAAGGAGCTACATCGCCGTTCACTGATTTTTAAAAAAAAAATTGTCATGATTTAGGCTATCGAATAAATGACTCAAATATTGAGACGTAGCTCCTTTAAATTTATTTGAAAGTACACAACCAACAAACACACTCAGAGTCAATTGAATTGTGGCCTCAACGAACGGCGATATTTTTAAACTTTATACGGCATTAACAAATAATAAATTGAATTATGGCCTTCAAAAACAACTAATGACGAAATTTTTTAGAGAAAACAAGAATATACTAAATAATGGTAAGTGACACTAACCTTCCTCCACAGGGCTTGAGTCCAATGGAAGACGCACCCCAGTAGTTTGACGTCTGGGAGCAGTTGTCGAAGTACCTTCCATACTGCACACTCGAAGTCTAGCGTGACTTGTCGTAGCGCTGGGGATGGTAACAGCTCTAGCAGCTCTCGGAAAACAGCTCTGTAATCACGCTTCCGTTTGCCCGACATAAGGACAAACAACCAACGGCACCTGCTTGACGTAGTCAACTGCCTTTACGAAGGCGTTGACTGTTAACAGCTGGGTAAACGGCTGACGGTACAGCTTGAAGGTCGCATCCACGTACCAGCTTTTTGCTCTGTTGAGTAGGTCGAGTTGGTGTCGTGTCGCGAAAATCAAATGACGGCGTCCACAAACCTAGTTAGAAAACGAATGCCATAATTAACCTATTGTAAACTGCCACATAATGATTACAACACTGCTCCAGTCCGTTTAAAAGATCTTTGTTGTGAAACTGTAAAACGGTTTAAAATTGAAAGGATGGTTTTAGGATTTAATAAGTAAATTAATCTATTGAGCAAACAGATTCCATCAAGATTTTGTGTTGTGAAATTGTAAAAACAATAAAAAACGGGTGGTTTTCGAAATAAGTTACATCGAGTTACATCGTAATAATCTTACAAACTTTTCCTTCGATCGATCGATAAATCTTACAGCAGTGTTATGTTTATGTTATAAGTCGATCGTTCGCGTAAATCGATCGGAGAATCTTACAAACTTTTACTTGATAAGCGAAGTTGCGCGTTTGGGCGACGCAACTTTGATGTTGGGGCGACGCAACTCCGATGTTGGGGCGACGTAACTTCGGTTGGGGCGACGTAACCTGGGGCGACAAGGCAATGGGGCGACACAACCTGACACCCGTTTACCGGTCCAATTGGGATTCTGGAAAAGGAGTGCCGAGCAGGCATAGAGTCAAAACTCACAGCAGAGGAATGGACATCCAGCAGGGAACAAGGTGGTCCAGGATTTCTCTCGATATCCATACAGATGGTTAAATCTCTCGAGGGCAACAGCAAACACGTACAGCCATGTTTGTTCCGAGTAGTGATAGGTCGATGAGGAATGAAACATGAGCGCCCGTTGTAGCAAGAAAAACATCGTTTCGTCGGTGTAAGCTGATTGTCCGATACACAAAAAACGTTGGGATGAAAAACCGTTGCAACGGAGCTCGAAAGACACATAGTCAAGAGCAAAAAACTATGAAAATTGCGGAGACCTAAAAACGTGGTAACCATTATGGAGCGCATGACAATGAATGTTTGAATGAATTAATGTTTAAGAAAGGATCCAAGCGTGAACTAGGGAACTATCGACCAATACCAGTATTGCCACTCGTCTCAAAAATTTTCGAAAAAATTATTTATCGTCAACTTACCTTACCTTCAGGATAATGGCCTCTTGAATACGTGCCAATCTGGCTTTCGATCAATGCACAGCACGCTAACAGCGCTGCTTGAGACAACGAATAACTGGTCAATTAATGAAATTAGAAAATCCTCGCAGCTAAGAACACTACTGAAACTAGTAGTTGTAACTAGGACCTGAAGAAAATTTCAGGCCCGTACGGGATTTGAACCCATGACCTCTGCGATACCGGTGCAGCGCTCTACCAATTGAGCTAACAAGCCAACTGGGAGCTGGTCAATGAATTGGGTACAAATAAACATCCGAGTGAATGAAGATTTAGATATATGAAAATTCACTCGGATGTTTATTTGTACCCAATTCATTGACCAGCTCCCAGTTGGCTTGTTAGCTCAATTGGTAGAGCGCTGCACCGGTATCGCAGAGGTCATGGGTTCAAATCCCGTACGGGCCTGAAATTTTCTTCAGGTCCTAGTTACAACTACTAGTTTCAGTAGTGTTCTTAGCTGCGAGGATCTTCTAATTTCATCTTTCCACCGCAGTGCAAATATGTGAATTTTCATATATCTAAATGGTCAATTAATATTGACAACGGTCTCTTAAATGGCGTGCTATTTATTGATCTTAAAAAAGGCCTTTGATACAATCGATTACGAAATAATTTTGCGGAAACTCGCGAACTATGGGGTTGATCAAAGTGCTCTACGATATTTTGTGTCCTACTTATGTAATAGATCCCAAAAATGCAGTGTCAATGGAGCGTTATCCAGTGCAAGTAGATTAATCTGCGGGGTTCCCCGGGGAATTATACTGGGACCCTTGCTCTTTTTAATATATATATAAATAATCTTCCTAATTGCCTCGATATTTCCTGCGCAAAAATGTTTGCCGACGATACTAACATCACCGTCTCTGATTGCACTTTTGCCGAACTCGAACAAGCAACAAATTCTGAACTTAACAATCTTTGCAGCTGGCTAAAAGCCAATAAGTTTAGTCTAAACATCGCGAAAACTGAGTTTATAGTGATTAATACTCGTCAAAAGTATCTTGCAGAAAATTGTAGTGAGATTAATATCCAATTAGGTGGCCATCCAATTTGCAGGGTTGAACATGCCAAATCATTTGGTTTATTATTGATGACCGACTTTCATGGTCTAATCACATCACAGAACCATGCAGAAAGATATCCTCGGCAATAGGTGCTCTGAGGCGCATTAGGTCCCTCATTTCTCAGTCCACTGCAGTACAAATATATAACGCTCTAATCCAACCTCATTTCGATTACTGTGCTCCCGTTTGGGATGGATTGAGTTCTTATCTATGTGAGAAAAACTACAAAAATTGCAAAACCGAGCAGCTAGGGTTATTCTGTAAGCCAACTGTGAGGTAAACTCAAGCCTGCTTCTTGAGACTTTGAAGTGGGACCAGCTATCATTAAGAAGAAGAAAGCAGAAAGCTATAATGATTTTTAAATCCCTCAACGGGTTAGCCCCAGTGTACTTGCATGATTTATTAAGTGAGAAACACACAGACTATGACTTGCGTGATTCTTTCCGTAAGTTAAACTTACCCAAGCCGCGTACTGACTATTTTTATTCGTACTGACTAGCGGTGCCTTACTGTGGGATTCTCTTCCTGAGATTATTAGGGTGATTAGATCAATTGGGTAGTTTAAGAAGGAAATCAACCGCGCACTTGAAACATTCGATTCCCACTGGGCAATCTTGTAAATCAGTTTTTATAGTTATGTTAATTTTTTTACAAATGATTGTAATTAAAATACTATTAGTATAACTGAAGATTCTTAACCGAGTTTAAATAAAGATCTACTACTAAAGAATAATACAATGCATTACCAACACCCATAGAGGTCAGTGAAAATAATAATCAATCGCTGGGGAGGAACATCAACGTACTGAGCTGTCAGTTAATCCATAGCAACAAATACGAACGCTTTGAAGAAGGGCATATGCATATGGCAAATACATTTTTTCATTCTTTTTTTCTTTTTAGATTAATAAGACTGGAATCATTTATGATAGTCTCCAGTTAGGCAATAGAGGACTTTTCCCGTGTTACGTAGCCACGTATGAACACCGGGAGGGTTGGGAGAATTCAGAATAAGGCACGTTGTTAAAGGTCAATAGTCAGCAGACAAGGAAGGAATGTTTGTTATGGAAAGGCACATCAGCTTGTAGACGGAATAAATGGAAGTAAAATCACGCTTACATTGTCCTTTAACTTCGAACTTTCGTTAAAAACCTTTGCGGCGAACCACTTTTCCACTGTCAATGCTCAGGTTGTGCGTGCGGTGATTCCCTGATAATATACAATCACTCACGCGTTTCATAAGATCTTAGCTTTACCACTTAATTTCAATCCCTTACACTTAAACTACTAGCCTACGTATAGTTGTACCCTCCCCCCAGGTGAAACGGAAGCGCTTCCGTTCGCTATTAAACAACCAGTCGACAGAGTTTTTCTTTGGTTCTCGTTCAAGGAACATCCATCAGTTAAAATCATAAGGGATCAAAGCGAACTGCCCACCATTCGTTTACTTTTAACTTATTTTCCTGAAGATCTTGCCTTACTCTTAAGGCAGCAAAGTGTGTCTCTAATACGTAAGTAATTTAGTGTTAACAACTGAGTTGAAAACGCTCTGACGAGGGGCTAACGCTCGAAACGTCAGCTTTTTTACCTTTTACGGTGGTCAATTTACGTTTTCAACTCAGTTGTTAACACTAAATTACCTGCTATGCTCTCCCACCGACGCAGCACCACAGTTTCTTTAGAAACCTACCCCCTTTATCCATGTGTCTATAATACCCCCTATCGTGAGCCACTCCTGTGTTACACCGACACTGCATGGGGTAAACGGTCAGCCACCTCCAGCAGAATCCTTCAACGGTTACAAAATCGTGCTGCCCGCATCGTTTTAAAGCTTGACTCCTCTTAAGACACTTTTGGTGTTTTAGAGTGGGCTTTATTAGAAATGAAACAGAAAAGACACAGGTTTTTTTTTAACCCCAGTAATTATGAAACTACTTACTTTATTAGAAACTACAATGTACGTAGCTATGCCACTCGCAGAAGAACCAAAAGAAGATTTGCATCTGCTCAAACCGAAGCTAAACCTTGGGAAACGAACTTTTAAATATTCGGGCTCAGCACATTTAGAACACGGAGTCACTTTCTTCTTTGAATTTTTAATGAATATTCACGATTTTTAATATTTTGTACTTTTAAGTTGTTGCATCCTGTATTTTTAAATTACTATCTATTGTATTTTTCAATTATTATACTTTTCAGTTCAGGGCCCCTTGGATACCAGCCTTACGGCAGATTGGGCCACCCTGGTAAAATAAAGTTGACCTTACCTAAGCCACGAAGGGCGTCATAACTGAGCTTCGCCCAGACTGCTGCTAATTTCTTAATGAGATTCGATCATTCGAGGATTTCGTTTAGCGCACGAATTTTAAATAATCATGAAGCTTGACTTGTTAAGGTCTCCGTATCCCATGATAGCTTTTTATTCGCGAGTATAAACACAAACATATATTTTAAGACAGGTAATCTTATAACTTTCACAGAATAGAGGCGCGAAAAAATGAACTTGTCGGGAAATCTTCGTCACTCGTCGTAGGTCCTTGCTTACCTTCGTAGAGCAATCTAGCGTTAACCAATCAGAATCCAAAACGGTTAAGCGCAGTATTCGAATTTTGTTGACCACTGTTTGATGAAGGGGCATTTGTAAACTTTGGATATTCTTTTAAAATGAAGCATTTATCGTCTATCGATTTCAAGGACAATGTGCGATTCATCGTGAGAAAGGATCTGAAGGACATAGGCATCAAAGTACCGAAGCAGAAAAACTGTAAAGTTCAAGTAAGTCTGTTTTACAGCCGAGTTTGAAATTTCCGTTTAGTTCTTCTTCTATATGGCTCAATCAGCTTTGGAAATGTTTTTATTGATTCATTTATGTCATTGATACCTTTCCTCTTCAGCTAACGTTTACAAAGCTTAACTGTATAATATTTATTTTCCTTAAACCAGCCGGTTGACAAGCAGAATAGAAGCGGCGTATTCGGAGTGTGTCTGGAGAAAGTGACTTCTGTCAACGTTGGGAAGGATTTTTACTGCAGTGTACCAAAGTAACTAGATGATATTTTTTCTAATCAGAACACTCAGGGGATAATATACACTTGTATTTTCAAACCAAAATTCATGGATATATGTATTTTTGATCAATAAATTCAGGATTTAACCATTAATTTACAAACCAAAAGGCTTATGATAAAACAAGAGAAAATATACTGTGTACATGTAAATAAAGCATTTAAATGTAGAAAATGTTATTCCCGCTTAAATTGATATGAGGCAATACTAGTCATGTCATAGTTAAAACAAACTATGCACATTTTAGATTTTGCATTTATTGTATCTATAAATTATCAACGTTGTAACATCAGAATTTTTTCCCTCAGATTCGTGGTAGATTCTGCAAATTTTCTTCAGCAACATCTAGAGACAGAAGGACTCTTTAGAAAGTCTGGATCCATTCAACGACAAAAGCTGCTCAAGGTTAGTCTACTTGTGCATAGTTCCTATTAAAAAACTACATCACAGTGAAGGTGCTTATGATTTTTGTAAACTTTATGTGTTTGGGGGATTTTTTTTCTTGGCGCTTGTATATTGACATTGATTTACTTGAAACAGCTAAAGGCAGAAAATGGGGAAGAATTTCAAAATGTCCAACCTCACGATGTTGCAAGTTTGGTGAAGCAATTCTTCAGGCAGTTACCAGAACCATTATTGACCAATCAGCTCCACGACTGCTTCATAAAGGCACAGCGAAAGGAGGATCATGGTGACCAAAAAAAGGCTATCTTGCTACTTTGTCTTTTGCTTCCCATTGCACATCTCAATACATTGCAGTTTACAATGAAGTTCTTGGCCAAAGTAGCAAAGTGTTCACATCACAGTAAGATGGGAACCTCAAACCTTGCCATTGTTCTTACTCCCAACCTAATACACAACACAAAGAAAGAAGGCAACAGTGCCTCAGAAAAGCAACTAAAGGAGCAGACAGCAGTCATCGATATTATTCTGAAAAATGCTGAAGAAATTGGTTTAGTTAGCGAATATATCTATGAACGTGCAAAGATGATTGGAGATGAGTTTGTTGATGGCATGACATCATCAGGCGATGAGCTTGATGTTGACGATAACTGGAAACGAGGCAACAAAAGGCAGTCAAGGGCAAGAACTAGAACTGGTTCACTCTCAGGTATGCAGCTTAGCTATGCCTAGTTTTTGTGTACTGGAGAAAAAAATTTTTATAGCAACCATAGTATGAAAGACCCTGGGAGATCTTTAGACCCATCCATCATTTTGGAAGGTTTACCAGTACACTGTACCATTTTTCTTTTTTTGTCTCCATATCTTTTAATGGTTCAATTTTTATAATTATATGTAGGCTTTGTTTCTGGTCTGGGCCAAAGTCTTAGCAAGTTCAAGAATTCGTCATCTGCTAAAACACCAGTGCATACACACAGGCGTTCAAGGAGCATGAAAGCAGAACTAATGAGAAACAAGGTGAAATATAACCTTGAGGAAAATGTTTTGGATAAGAAATCAGGTAACCTGATATTATTTGTTTGACTTACCTACCTACTGACTGAGCTCTATACTGGGTACAAAGGCTGTTAAATAATTGAGTTCATACACAAACCAGCTTGTATAAAGAAAAGCAGCCCCACTAAAACTGTCTCTACATTTATTTAAACCTTCAGAGGTAATGCCATACTATAGACATAAAGAATAATACACAGGTGTGCAAAGTTATGGAATATCTCTTGAAGTGTTCAACTTGACATCACAAGAGTGATGCAGCAAACAAGCGAGATGTCAAGTTGAACACAAAATCACTAAACTCCTTTACTATTTCTTTTCATTATGGAAAGTCCAAAGCTGCAAGTTAAAACTGTTTATTGTCTGCTTGTCAGTAAATTCAGGTGTACTTAAAATGTAAAATTATGTGTATTATCTAGTGTTCAGTCTTATAATTAATTCACAAATTTTATGAAGTGTGAGGTGATGCCCTAAACCATCAGCATACTGTAGGATGTTTTCTTTTTTGATCCATAGATGATCTGGAGTTAGAGAATTTTGTGGCTCACACCAACCAAAGGATGAGCCTGAGGCTTTATAACAAGCGACGGCCAGCAGATCAAAATATCTGTTCTGCTTCACCTGCAGTCAAGAGGTCATTACTTCATGTTCACAATCCACCTACATGTTTGATTTTTTTGTTAATCTAATAGGTTAAACATACTGACATTGCATTGTTTGGGATTTTAATGATAGTCAATTTTTTTGAAACTGTGGGTAGTGGTTGACTTGTTGCAGTTAATTTCTAAGTAGCTGACTTTAAAAACTGGTTTACAAACTTTATTAGGCACTATTAGAAAAATAAAATGCAGTAAACCAATAAACAATAAACACTCAGTCATTAAACAGCAGTGGTATTGTAGGGTTATGGAATTTGATATGTATTTCATGACCACAGGGTGTTGCAATTCACATGATGACATTTTTGCACTTTTTCATTTTCTTTCTGTTCCCTTCAATAACATGCACACTCTCAGGTGCAGACTTTGCAATCTGCTTTTCATGTTGCTAACAACTATTAAAATGTGGTGTAATTCTCATAACAGACTTCTAGAAGCAGAGAGAAATGCATCTTTTTGAAAACCTTTCAAATGATGCACCTTTTTTCCCAAAAGATCAGTAACATGAATGATAGCAGTGTCAATAGAATTGTCTATGAACCATCTCCAACTTCTAACTTTGTGAGTTGTTGGAAGATGCACTTGATGACTCGCAGTTAGCTTTTCAATTGATCTGTGTTTTGGATGTAGACGAATGATGAATGATGTGAGCAATATTCAGGGAATCAGCAACCCATGTCTTGTATCAGCCTCCACCCAGATGTTCACCACACCTATTAAACCACTCCAGGCTTCTTTAAAGCCTCTTAGTGACATGGGTAGGAGTTTTGTCCAGAATATTGTTAGAATGTTAGTGGTACTTAGAGCACCATGATATTCATTATTTCTCCTTTAAAATGAACTGTATGCAACAACAATTATTGAGAATGAGCTGAAACTTTCTAGTATACACTTTATCTGTCAATTAACCAGTAATAGGGAAATAAGTTGACCCACTGTTCTTTGGAGATTTCTAAGAGGCCAACCATGAAAAAAGCAGTAGCAAGCAAAGATTAAAATTTACATCAGATCAAAACAGGTTTTGAGCTGTTTAGCATAATATAGGTGGACAGCACTTCAAAAACAAGAAGCTAGTGACAAGTACATGAAGCAACACATTTAGTAAAATCAGTCAAATCATGGAAGCCGACTGCAGTAACTTAACCCATTACTGTCAGCTCAGGCACTTATAGAGCAAAGTGTCCTGCATAGCACAGAACATGACACTTAAAATCCTAATGATAAGGTTATTGTAACACTTTTAGTACAGCTAAAGTAGAAGTTTTTTTTTTCTCTAGTAAAACCTGGTCACAGTAGGATATTGCCATCAAATGAGACAGAGCATGTGAAAGTTGTTGATGCTATGTCCTATGTGCCCTCTCCAAATGATAAGTATCTTGGAACTCATTGCCTTGCATCACCTGGTATAAGTATGGGTTCCACTGACATGTCAACAAGGCATGGTGAAGTGTTTGAATCCTCTACAGCTGCAGCTGACAAGTACAAACAGTTTGCATCACCACGTAGAAGGGTCAGAAGACGGTAAGACTTTACTCTGTCAATTGTTTTCCTTGTACGTATCACTATGAATTTTAAATACACTACCAGTTATTGGCCATTCATAATTAAGTAACAACCATCAGAATCTCCCAGCAACTTGGGTCATTCATACAAGCTATTGTACTAGAGAAAGAAAGTATATAGTTTACATACCACACTGTAGAGAAGACAAATTTATCTCCCGAAACATTATTAGAAACAATTTGAATATCCAACGACAGAAAAGAAGTTCATGTTATTTCTAAGTTGCATGACCCATATTGTAAGAAACTATCATGATGAATAAAGTTCTGATGTTGTTGTTTGCTTACATGTTGTTTCTCAATAAATTTATCTAGTTAGCATAATAACAAAGTAATTTGCATATGAAATGCAGCAAGGTTTGTATTATAACAAGGTCAACCTTAGCCTCACTCCTGTTCAAAGGCTTGGCAACGAAGTGCACAACTGTAAAATGGACTATTGTACTCAAAATTAAAGAAAAATAAACTAGTGTGGGCTACCTTGATATAATTCATATGTTATCAAGGCTGCCCATTTCCAATAATATTATTAATTCTCTCTTAACAATTTTTAAGGCATTCATCAGGTGCAACAACTTGCTTCTCATCCTCTCCAAGGAACAGATATCAAGCAAGCTCTAAGAATTCTGTGAGTTACTCATAAAGGTATTAATTACAGAAGTTATGGGGATGGTTTTTTCCATATGATTGTGGTGGACCAAGCTAGCTCATTTTCTAAGAATTTCCATCTCCCTCCCCATTTTTAAGTGATCCTGTCAGCACAAGGGGTGGCCAGATTACTGACTGACTGGTACCATGGTTAAGCAGAATTCTTTTTACCCTTCAGCTCAGTCATTGGAAGACTGTGAGTTTCCAATCTTGGTAATCAATCTTAAGTTTGCCAAACCATGCGCAACAATTTTAGCTTCCATTGATAACTTTGATGAAACGTAGATGGTTAGGGGTATTTTAAATTTATTACAATTACATGTAATGTTATCAGTATTAATGACATATTCTTTAAGCTTTATCGATGTTATTGTCATTGAATTACTAAAATTTTTGCTAGGTAGCAAAAGAGTTAGCACACGGCAAGCATTCTTTACTCAGCCCTACCTCATTGCCAACAGATGGAATGGATATCAGTCACATTTCAGTTGCTGCTACTGTGGAGCCAGTCAAAGAAAACACTCCTAAGACTCGTGTTCTTTACTCAGGAACAGCTTTGCTTAAAGAAAATACTAATCTAACACCCTGTAAATTCCACCGTGGAACCCCTCCCATGCCAGTCAATAATAGTGAGCTTCGAGAAGTGCTGTCTCAAAGGATTTAAAAGATGAGTGTCAAATAATCTTGTTTAAACTATGAGTGTCAAATAATCTCATAAACCCATGGCTTATATTGTTGTACTTAATGACTTCAAAATTTTGTCCACAAAAAAATCTATTTACCTGCAATATTTGAATAGTCTTTGAGAGGGTTTCATTTGAAAAAGTGAAGTTTATGACTACAACCAGTGAAGAACATCCTGAAGATTTGTTGAACATTACTCTGCCTGTACATGTTTGATCACAGGTTTCTATTACTCTTATTCTTATCTCAGAGGCAGGGAATGTGAAGAGCAATGAAAGGTGTTCTTCATTTCATTGAAAAACAGGGACCAGGAAAAAATATGATCCCTTCACAAGAAATAAAACCTCAGACCTGAGATGAGGTGTTTGATTCCTAATTAGGGACTCACTTTTTTTCTCTGTCCCATGTTAATAACAAAATGAATTATATCTTTCTTTAGTACACAACTGATCTCAAAATTTACCATTTTCCTTGTTCTAGTTACTCACAAAAACAATTAAAGTCATTGAAACATACAGCGGAGTTTTGATTAAGGGTAGAAATAACAAATCAAATGCAAGTAAGGATTGAATATTGTGGAAGTGCTGCTTCTACTGAAAGATGAGGTAATTTCTTGATTGGTTTGATTTGAGTATCTCTTTCACTCCAACAAACAAGAGATTAAGCCACGGCCACAGGGCTGTAAGAGATGATAAATATCACAAATCATTGGTTGTGGAAGTTCATATCAAGTAGTTATCCAGATAATAACTGTAAAATTGTATAATTAGTAATTGTCAAATTGTTTAAAGTCCTTTTTTTTAAAATTAATGTCAGTAGATTTAAATGAATATCAGAACTTCAAATGTTCAATTTTCTTAATAAAGAAGTCATCACTTATTGTGCACTTGCTGCTCCAACATTCATGGGATTGAGGCTTTGATAACAAACATTCTGCTGTATGTAAAATAAACTGTTTAAAGATCAATATATTGAAGGCCTCCAGTTCTTTTGCCCAAAACATGGATTTTTCCTGGGGATCTAAAGAAAGATGCATCTATAATGAATGACCTAATGTGAAAAAAAAATCAATATTGGCATTTACATGAAGAGACAGAAAAGATCTAGGGACATTATTTGTTGATTTCTTTCCCTTCTCACAAAAGTAATTGTTTTTTCTAACTGATATCTTTTATAAAAATCTTGTGAAAGAAAAGTAAAAAGGGATGCTCACTTCTTTTTCTGGTGAGAGCAGTAACCACAGCAGTGAGTTGTTTGGAAGCTATAGAGAGGCAGGAAAAGTAACTTAAAATTTGCATCTAATACCACTACTGATACCCAGGTTTATGGTATGCAATCAGTTTTACATCCCCTTGGTAGTCTGCACTTGGTCAATCTACATTATGAACTCAGTTGATAAAACAAAATTATCTTGGGATACCCCCCTCCCTCTACTGATGCAGCACCACAGTTTCTTTACAAACTTAACTCCTCCCTCTTCAACTTAATTAACCCTCTCCAGCCCAAGAGTGCTATATGGCACAGAATGCCATTACATGCTTAACAATTAATCATTTGTTCTGAAATTTTTGCAACCAAAAGAAAAGATCTGCACATCAAAGGCATAAAACTATGGCCCCCTCAATTATAAGACTTGGTTTACCACACCTACAACTTTTGGAACTTTGTGCTGTAGTTCAGGTGATATCTCACCACAATCAATGCTCTGAGAGCAGCACTTTAGGCTATAATTTAGTGGTATACCCCATAAGTACAAGGCAAACAAAAAATTTCAACTTTTTTTTAATTTTCACTTTGGAAACTTCTCAGTCTCTTCAGTTACCTCCTCCACACCTGTTGGTGTCCTTTATAACATACCCCTAAAAATACATATAAAATTATATAATATACATGGTCTAGTGGTTCATCATTCTCATTTTAGAAAAAATTGGCATTTCCCTCAGGCAGGAAGTACCAGAAAAGTGAGTTAGTCTGAACATTGAACTGCTTACTGAAAATACATCAGAGACCAATTGAAGATACTGAGCATCTGAAGCCTAATAGAAAAGCCTCTTACATGTAAAAACTTTTAAAACAAAGACAAAAGTGATTAAAAAACAAAACAAAAAGGTTTTGTAATTCCAAAATCATGGCAAACCTTTCTTAATTTTGTCAGAGAGCCCAGAAAACCAGCCCCCCCCAAAAAAAGAAGAAAAAAAAAAACCAAACAAATGCTATAAAAAATGAAATTACAATCTCTAACCATATTTCTCTAGACAAAAAGAAATTCTTATATTTTAAAAAATTATTTTAACCAACAATCCTAAGCATTAGCATCATCAACAACAGTCTTGCCACTTAACTAGACACTGTGCCAAAAATAAAGGAATTATGGCAACTCTAACATTCTGCTGCAACCCTTCAATTTCCCTTCAAATCCTTTACTTTCTTTGATTTATTCATCCATTTTGAAATCACTGATCATTGCAATCTGATTGGCTCTCAGATGAGTAATTTACCTTTAAATTGTACCTCTTTTGCTCTAAATCTCATCTTCTCCCTCAGTAATAAATAAGGAACATTGAAATAAAATGAATAGTCAGACTTCAAGGCTTGTTTTAAGTAGTCAATCTTATTGCAGGAAAATGATGAGTATGCTTTCAAATTGAACTCCACTCAGTTTAGTTTACCATAACTTATTAAAACTGCATGGGGCAGATACCTTAAATCAAGTGGACACTGGCCAGAGTCCCACTAGTTTTCACTTCACAGAGGTTTCACTGTACAAATACAGTAGACTGTTCAACTGTCAACACAGTTGATTTCGCAAACAAGGGACAGCAACAAGAGACAGCAACAAGAGAAAGCTATACTTGAATACACATTCACAAAGCCATTTTTATTTTCTTTTTTCTGCATTTATTGTGCTTTCTTCTAAGGACATTTACAAGGTGTAATGGTGTTTGGTCTGTTACATGTCATCATATAGTAAAATTAGAACTCTGATTTTCTGAAAAAATGACCAGCTACAAATTTTTAATAATTTTCTTGTGCATTATACAGAAAGTGAAGTCTTTAATTCACAAATACTATTCTAACTGCTGGAGCATCTGAAGTTGCTTTAGAACTTTGCTTTGACTGGTCTCTCTAATCTCCCCAGCTAAAAACATCTCGTCAACAACAGAATATACCTGATACCAAGATTGAAACAATATAACCAGATTAGCAACCCAGGAGGAAAATGGCATTTTTTACACTTAGTCTTTGAAGATTTCTATCAATATAACAGGACTGTCTTATTAAGCATGATATCATAGTCTTAATTGCCCATGCCCAACCACATGATTACAAGTCTTGTATAAAATCACATTTTTCAAGGTATTCCTAGCAGCTGGTACATTGGGCTATTGGGAGAGTGAAATGGGCATATGGGCTCTTGCCCCCTTGAAAGGTTGTGACTAATTTTGAAATATCTTATGCTTCGAGAAAGCATTCTATCTGGGTTTCACTTTAATCGATGAAACTCTACACCTGTCCATTTCAGGCAAAGAGCAATTTGTGCATTCTGCTTATAAAAGTGTTTACATTTTTATTCTGTCAAAATAATCCAGTTTCTCTATACATGAGTAAATGAAAAAAACAAATAATTACATGCAAATACTTTGGCCATAAAGAGTTCTACAGTTCTACAATATTTTCACCAAGATATTAAAGCATTTTTCCAATCAGGTTTACCTTGTAGAAGTTAAACACCAAGTCCAGTTCACAAACATTATGGAAGAATTCATTTAAGACCTGCAAAATGATGAACAATGTCATGTTTGTGATTTATGGTTATCACATGTAGAACTTACTTAAGGACACTGTGTGTGTCCTTAAAGATCCTATTGTTGCAGCAATCAGAATGGTATCATGTATATTGAAAGTTACAAGAAAAGTTTAAGCACACCCCCATACGCCCAATGACAAGCACATCACTTCAACATCTGCCACTAAGTGATAGTTGCTGAACTTGACCATAAGGTTGGGGAGAGACACAAACAAGACGAAAAAGTGGCAACCTTCCAAATAGACTTTTTCTAAATATAATTGTAGCACTACCTTCACTATTATACCACCCAACTAATTAAGGAGTTTTGATTTTCAAGTTTTGCTTATAAACCAGAAACTGTTGAACATTACAGTGGTAGTACAGACTGAGGCAGCATGGCCAAGTAGTTAGGACAATAGGTTTTTAATCTGGCTGCCCTGAGTTCAACTCCTTGGCTGTGCTTGGTATATAGCCAACTGGTCTACTTCCAGCCAGTTGGGATTTTTAAACTCTATATTTATT
Source organism: Pocillopora damicornis (assembly GCF_964200805.1). Taxonomy (NCBI): domain Eukaryota; kingdom Metazoa; phylum Cnidaria; class Anthozoa; order Scleractinia; family Pocilloporidae; genus Pocillopora; species Pocillopora damicornis. Next base: position 9,585,568 of record NC_142683.1, on the reverse strand, counting down.
CTTTCATTTATTTATTCATTCATTCATTCATATTAGCCTTGAAAAGTCCTATTGGGGAAGAGGTCAGTTAAGTGGACATACATATATACATACACACAAACAAAACAAGGAGAAATTACTTTTATCTTACCTCAACAAAATTATGAATGGCCTCTAAATAATACAAGTTGTTATCATGCACATCCACACAGAAACAGAAGTAAAGCCCAGCATAACGACGATATACAATTTTGAAGTTACGAAACTACAAGAAAAAATTTGATATTGTGTTGCAGTTATATATCTTAGCTTGATTATCTTAGGCTTCAACGGACACTGATACTGGAAATTTAGTAATTCTAGAGACAATTTTCCACAAATTCTACTGGGGGTCTTATTTAAGCTATTTTAATCAATCAATAACATCAAAGAATGTGTATCATGACTACTTCATAAATGATGCGAGCATTATGATGACATGTGAGAATGAGCTCCGAATTTTTCTTGATATTTTCCGGCAATCACTCAGTTCAGTGTTCAGTCCCAAACACCAACAAGCAAATGACTGTTCAGCCTTTGACTGTTTCAATGAGCACTCAAATATTCAATTTTTCCTGATTACTTAAATTTCTTCGAATATTTGTTGACAGTGAAATGAATTAAATCCGTAGATGAGCTAAACAACGGGTAATTTGCACGAGCAGCGAGGATTTTTAACTCAGATCAGCGTTTTCATTCTACAGCCCACAGGTGTAAAACTCACACTCCAGAGTTAGTAACTTGTTCCTCGATCAAACAGCGTGGAAGTCATCATAAGACACTGACAAACAAATAGGCACACTTCTCATAACGAGCAGCAAAGGGAAAAGTCCTCAGGTTCTCATAGCGTACCTCTACAAAGTTCGTGTGCTTTGCATCTCTCACAGTCACCAATGCGTGAACTTCTTCAATAAGTTTCTGTTTTTCATCATCGTCAAAGTTCATGTACCATTTCGCCAGCCTTGTTTTACCTGCCCTGTTTTGGATAAGAATAAACCGAATCTGCAAAAAAAAAACAATAAAATACTTTCGAGTTCAACCTTTACACAAGTATAAATATATGAGGTTTACTAACCATGGTCAAGTGGTAACCCTGGCAAAGATGGCTGCCAAGCAGAACTGACTTATCGCAAGGTGTTATGGGTTGGTCAGAGAGTCTATTCACCCTCACCTTCACCTCTTCCCGAGATAGGTCTAAACAACGTTCAATTACGGCCACAGGACGGCATTTATTTCAGAGACATATACTCGAGTCTTTGTCATCAACTATGGTAAAAAATTTGTTGCAAAACTTTTTGTGAAATACAAAGATTACTGAGTTATGCTGCGCTTGTCGTTTTCCTTTCTCAAGATCAAAAGAAACCCTGCTTTCTTCGTCTCCTTATGATGGATGCGACGTTCATTGGCAGATTGCATCCATCTCTGGCGTTTTTTCGAGAACGGCGTCAAATCGAGCGACTATCTATAGAATTCCGCTCTAGCCACCTCTAGTTTTTACACACAAATACAGCGGATCTGCTGGAGGTTTGACGTGGTTTCGGCATGGTTGTTCCCAGTAGTTACTGCCTAATCTTCTTGCGGCTTTGTCACTCCCTTTATGCCGCTAAACATAACGCCTGAGTTACATCGCCACCGATGGCAATTTGACTCTCAGTAGTGGCGAGTTTGGTGGTGGCGATTTTGATGGTGGTAAATTGGCCGGAAACCGACTTTGGGCGAGATGACTTTCGAGCGACTTGACCAGTTACTGTCCTTATAATCGAAAGCATCGCACACGTAACCGACCGTTGTAACTTGCAGAGATCAACTTCTATGTATAATTTACTAAACTTCTTAACAGACCACGGTGGCGATAACGTCCCCAAACATACATGACGTTTCTGTGACGAAATCTTTCCCGATGAAGGCCAAATCCGTTACAACAAAATATGCACCATTCATTTAATTTTAAACCCTGATTAATCCTGTTGAGAGATGTAAGACTCGAAATCCGTTATCATTCTGAAATCTTTTACGGCTTTAACCAATATCCACAGCCAATCAATAACAAAGAAAAAACTATCAATAGCTTATTTACACTCACACGAAAGATCAAACGTGTTTTGAAGCTGTTTTTTTAACAGAGCCTAAAGTTTTCCTTTGTAGAAGCTGCTTAAACCGATTTTTGTCGAACTCAAGTGGAACATAAGAAATAAAAGTTGGCGATTATTTGAATCCTTCTAAAAATCCAGTTTTTTCACTTCTGTTTCTGATTTTCATTCAGTTAAACCCGGTTTTACTAAACATGTTTTGCTGGTGTGACAGGGGTATTGGTCTTTCAAACAAACAGGCACCGTAAGGCATTGGGTAACACTTTCAAACTAGTGAAGAATGAGATTTCGCACGTAACCTTGTGTGTTAAACCAGGAGAATTTTTCCATACCATTTTGAACGTTTTTCCGACTCAAGTTGGAGTCAAATCATATGAACTTAGCAGAAAAGTGGTTGTCAATGATTTGTCTCAAAATTGAAAAGATTTCCTTTACGGTTGGATACAGTTTTTACCAATTTAAACACATTTTACCTGAAATCCAGATGTTTTACAAAGATCTCATTCAGATAAGATCTCCGGGTTTACAGTCAGTTCGCCACCACACAAACTCGCCACCACTAAACTCGCCATCACTGGGGGTTAACTCGCCACTGGCGGCGATTTGACTCAAACGTTATGTGTAGCCAGTCGTATGATGTTTTTGCATTGCAAAAAGGGAAAGCGACTCAAAAAATTATGTGTGGCCTCTCAATTGTAGCATGTTAACCGTTAAATGCGACATGAAATATCCATCACATTGTACAGCCTCTAAGCGCGGATGCACCTCAAAGCCGCATGTGATGCAAAGATATCTAAAGACGATTTTCCAAAATTTCCGTTGAGTAGTGATGATTTGAAAGAGTTGTGTTTTTAACGATCTCAGAATAAAAACCATGCCCCTTTATTACCCAAGACGGATCCAAATCTACGGATAAATTAATTATTTAACGAATGCGGCAATCAGAGGAAACATTGCTAACATGCTATTTACTATTCTAATACACTGTGTTCGTTGCGCATCTTTAAAACCAAAACTTAGTTAACCTTTGAGATCTAACCTTTTATAAGATATGCGTTTTTGGACCGACAGTCGGCCGACAGTCGGCCGACTGTTGGTAATGTGTCGGTAACCTGTCGGTAGCTTGTCCGTGAAACGTTAACACAAACCTTAATGTTTTCTCTCGGTTTTCGCTTGATACAACATCCAACATGTGTAATACGTTGACAATTGACTTTCAAAATTTGGTGGCTCCTAAAGGAGCCGTTTTGTGAGTGGTGAAATATACAAGATACTTCACTCGTAGAATTGTGATTTTAGCGGCGCGCGCCTAAATCAATCATCGCATCACGCATCCAAGTCTAATTATCGAATTGTTGCGTATAGTAATTTATTACTTAACATAACGAGTAAAAAGATTCACAGTTGTATCATTTATTAAACTTGAAATTGGAAATAGCAATTCATCCCAAACCTGCAAGATTGAGGACGATGTTAGCAACACAATTGCACAAGGTAAACATCATTGTTACATACATAACATACCATAAGAGGCAGCGTTGCATTGTTGGGCGATTTGAACGAAAGTGTTTGTATTGATACGTAGCTTATGATTATCAGAGTTTTTGGCCGAGTTTTCGATTAAATTATCTTCCAATGCGATTCTTAGATTGTCTGGTGTGTTGTAAATTACGCAAGTGATATATCCTATACGCATCTGATAACAACATTTTGGAAGAAACGTTTCTTTACATACTTTCAACTTTGCCGTCGATCGGTAAGTAGGTGAAGTCTGTCGAGTCATACATCACCATTACGGATTGTTATGTCACGTTAACTGTTCGTTTTTAACACAATTTTTCTTTTTTCTTAACCTGTCGGTAACCTGTTGGTTAGCTGTCGGTAGACTGTCGGTAACCTGTCGGCCGACAGTTGACCGACAGGTTTTTTGGGGAGCTCTTCTTCACAATTACCCATTTAATTAATGCAAGGTTCATACGAGAAGCTACACAAAAAGTTTAAGTCAAATCGCCACCGGTGGCGATTTGATTCTTAGTGGTGGCGAGTTTTTTGTGGTGGCGAATAGACCGAATACCAATCTCCATATCTTTTTAATTCAGTTCCTTTAAGACTTGTTTTAGGTCTTCATTATTACCTTGCAACTTTCCCATCTTAAAAAAAAATCGAACCTTGTTGCGTAAGAGCGACTTATTATTCATAGCTGGACTCAGTATATGCATGTTGACTGATGATTTATGAAACTTGTACAATCTTATCAATCAACCAATTACACACAAATAAAAACCAAGCAATGTTGGGTCACCAATGATTAGCTAGGTGTATTACTTTATTTCAAATGGCCACTGATTGTGCTTTTTAGATACTCAATGAAAAATCACTCCATGTTTACAGCATAACATTAAAATCTGTACCCTACATTTACTGTGACATACTCATTAAGTGCTACGTTACGTATCTTGAAATAAGACATGAAAAAAAAAAACCAGTAAAGAATAGAAGTTTTCTACAGGCCTGAATACCACAGTTGCATTTTTTTCAAACACGTCACTGTACATTATTTCTGTTGAGTGATCACAGTCAAATATATTCCCAACAACTGGATTGGTCCTAAAAACTGCTACACATTGCATTGGAGAGCGAGTTAATAAGGGGCTTACTTTGTAATCCTTAAGTTATTTTACTAATACTGTTGCTGCCCATAGTATCTTAACGGTTATAACATTACTTGATTAACATGACAACAGACTTCAGTTAACATTTAGAATCCAGAAAGCTTACTAACATTACAACTGAAATCTGCAGCTTTACATTGCTGCAATATAAACTTCTTGTACATCTAGTCTATTAGCCTGAAGAAAGTACTGAAAAGCTTAACACTCTCAAAAATTTAAAATTGACTCCTCAGTTCCTCTTCTTCTTTGAATCCTGTAAAATGGGAACATGGGACCATCAATTACGGTTGAAGTATACTCAGTTACCTCAAAACTAAACTCTTACAGTTTTAAAAGGGTCCCATGGTAACCCTCAAGAAAGAGGTTGATAAAGCGTGTCAGCTTTCCAAACTTGTCATCATGAGATAGTTATCAGAATGGTGTTTCACAAAAGATACATTAAAGGGTAGCTTACACAAAAATGTTCCTTTTCCTCAAAATAGAGGAAAAAAATCAGAGGCATGGGTTTGAGAAAAGGTTGGAGTATCTACCTCACACCCCTACTCCATATGAAACTCTAGCAATAATATCCCAGCTATAAAGGGAAAAATCCACAAGGCTTCATAGGAATACTAAATCAACTATACATGACAGCAGTAATAAACATTTTCAGTGGCCAAGGTTATTGTCTAATATACACTACTGCTCAAGACTCAAGCATTTCCATCACATGCCATACATAAACAAACCAGCTTACCTCCTTTTGAGCAAGGATTATCATGATCCTACGGAAGATTTCTATGAAGTCCAAAAACAAGTCAATGGAGTGCCTGGATAAAAGAACGAGTTGAATTCAAAAGTTGTCCATCAAATAAGTGAATTCTTTAAATTAGAAGTAGGACCAGGAAATGCAGCATATTTTGAAGTGGAAATATGCTTACCACAAGAAGTCCTTGTCTCCTTGTTTGTGCTTATGCACAATTAGCTGAGTGTCATAGAGCACAAAGCCACAGAACAACACCAAGCCACCATACAACTGAATCTGTGGTAAGACATGTCAAGATTATGTTACCACATTGTTTCTTAATGCCAAAAAGTCAGAAATCAAAATAGCTAAGCTCAGTGCCTAAGAGAACCAATTATCAAAAAAAATTTATATCATCTTGATAAATTTCTTCATCGCACTGTGACCAAAATTGCTGCCTACTTTGCCTTCTCTTTACACATAGGTCATAATGAACACCTATTTTTTGAAAGCTTGAAAGCTTGAAATCTGGATTTCAAATGACCTTCCACCAAGTTGCCAAAAAACCATTTGCATTGTGATCTTGAAAAACCTCAACCAAGTCACCTAAATTTACAGTACACTCAATTAATCATTAAACAAACCTGGAAAAAAAAACGTGCTCCAAGAAACAGGTTGGCCAGCGACAGGAAACAGAGCATGCTCAAGCAAGACATGAGAGTACCTACAGGAAAATAATCAATGCCTCATACAATAAGTTAATAAACATATGGTTTCCAAGATGAAGAGTTGACACTAGTCTTTTCACAAAAAGTAGTTATTTGCAGTAACTGTGGAGTAAAAAACTTAGTAACTGTTTTCAATTGACTTCAGTGACAGCCCTGAAGAGACACAACAAAAAAGTCTCACCTCCCAGATAGAGAAAAGTTCGTTCCTCTGCCCACAGGGCACTCAAAGTGAAACAGACAAAGATCAGTGTGGTGGCAAAGAAAGCAGTAGGGATAATGCTGAAAATGAAACAAAACAAAACAAATTGAACAAATGTTTGCTATGTACTTTGTGTCATGATTATTCCAATAATTATGTCAAAATCTCTAATATGCCAGGGACCATGAAGTTTTAAAACAAATTAATGTGTCTTTGGTCTAAAAATTATAATAAAATAATTTACCAATCAACCCATAGCAATTTAAATTAAAGTTTAACCTTGAGGAGTAAATAAATACCACAGGTTTGTAGTATTCAAGGTTGACTTTAGGGTTTTCAAAAATAAACTAAAAAGAGGGGAAAGAGGAAAGAAGGGATGGAAAAGTTAAGTACAATGTGATTGTTCCTTCAGAAGAACAACATGAAAAAGTAAGATGGAAAACTAACCTTGCATCAATCTGTATCACATTGTCCATCAGAGGTCCAAGACCCAATCCTGAAACAAAAAGACAGACAGACATACTTAGCTAGTTGCACTATCAAAATAAAACCATAGTTGATTACTCATTTTTAACTCGAGGATGAAGCAGGTCTATTTCAGAAAATATTTAAAGGTTCCTGAATGTAGTACAGTTGAATACCACGACAAACAGCAACATGTTCTGTTGTAACCTAAGATTACAAAAGGTTTGTTTTCTCCATAACCCTACCATTGTGCTCTAGGCTAGAAGTTTTGGGTTTAGATATAGTCATCTTGTGAGAGGTCTATACTATTTGGTTTTTAAATTTTCTCATTCTTTAATTTTACCACAATCTTTACCTGTGCAAAATGCAAATCCCATCAGGATACCTGAAACAAAAATTAAGAAATTACAGCATGAAAGCATGATAAAACAATAAATTGCTGTAAAGCCTTTCTAATATGGACACTTAAGGGACAATTAAGGTGTCTGAATAAGAAAGGTGTCCTAAGGTTTATGAAGGTAGCCACAAGACAACACTGACACAACTCTATTGAGGAACTGAGGAACTGATCCAATTGTAAATTGGAGAACTAGTTTGACTGCTGAGAATAATACACTAATAAACTAAAGAAAGTGTGTTGTTTGAAACCTATACCATGATTTTTATTTGTGTTGCATAGCCATCTCCTCATATGAGTGTAACAACAGTGTAACACTGTAATAATGTGGCCAGTGTTTTTAAGGGAACTCTTGTTAGACCTTCCTCTTTGAATTCTCCATTGAACATGGTGTGGTTTTGAAAAACAAATCAGTTAAGGAACACTGAAAAATGACATAAGCACTGTCTCTCTTTTCTGCTAAAATATATTTAGAACCTTGAAATCCTCAACAGGGCGTGAAATTGCGCCTAATACAGGCGCCAATGCGCCTAAATTTTTCACTTTGGCGACCAAATCCTGAAAGTTAGTCGCCAAATTGGCGACTAGAACGTTTCATCATAATCTTACCAAGAGATATAGTGAATTAAAAAGATTTGCGAAGATAAATCCGCGGCAAACTTCCTCGTTAAGTTTGATTCCAAAATGTAGCACATGCATCTCAATCGATAACTAGACACCATCTTGGATTTAGATGAGCCTGAACGTTGTATATCATCCATCTTAGTGTCCACTTTGTAGCACGTTAAAGATCTTTTCCCTAACTTAATTTTGGAGGGTCTATCTAGAACGCTGACAGCGTAAAGAAAGATTTTGTTTGTCTTTGAAAATGGCGACCAACTTTTTTTGAATTGGCTACCACTTTGAAGAATTTAGGAGCCAGGTGGCTATCAGAAAAAAAAGTTAATTTCACGCCCTGCTCAAGATAAACTAATCCCCTAACTAGAGGAAGTTTCTTCCTAGGTACCAAAATATATTGTTTGCTGTTTAGTAGTGAATATCAAATCACACCCCCATAGGACACAGTCATGGTAATATTCTCTAAACTTAACCATTCAATATCATTAATCAAGACATAACGACACAGCACACAGTGGTTACATCAGTTCTACAAAAACCACAATAGTTCCTCAAATTCCCTTAATGAAGTTAGTTAGATGCGTCATGTCTAAATTTTTCTCAAAATCTCTTTTGAAGTTAACTGAAAATCTTCACCCCAAAGAAAACAAAGGCCTGCAACCTTCTAGCCTTCTGAATCTTAAATGTGGGTACCACTACAGTACTTCTCATGTGCACTGCAACATTACATGCATACATGCATGTTCATGTGAATCAATCAACTAAACCGCAATAAATGTATGTTCTGAAACAAAAGAGCATATGAGACAGAGATTGGATTTGATTTCTTATGGCCATGGGCCATTAAAATTAAGCTGTACCACATGCTGCTTCTGGGATTCATTGCCTGGCAGGTGACCAAATTCTGCCCAATTTTTTGTTTACTAAATGTCATATGCAGAACATGCAATAGTGGCCTGTTTTACATTACATGGACCATCTTTAAAAGGTCATCCCCAAAGTTACTGCCTGTGAAGGAAAAGCCTCCAGTCATTAAGCAAGGTTAGATTACTGTTGAAAAACATGTTGAAACCAATAATTTATGGATTTATCATTGTCTTTTACAATTCTCTAGTCAAAGATGACATTAAACTTGTTGTGACCTCAAGAATATTTGCACTCTACCACCTATATATTCATTCTTTACATCTTCATGTTGCAAATACAAACAAATGTTAACAGTAACAGAATGTCTGCCACAACTTAGATCTGTTTGTGAAACTATTTCCCTACCTTTGTGCATTTTGACTATTAAGTTTTCTAACATGTTGCATTAAACAAATCCACCTGCACTAATTAACCAAAAAACAGTTCTTGAAGTGAATATTGTTTGAATGATTAACTTTGCATTTTTGCATAGTAGGAATACACTTCAGAATCATTAGTTTGAGTGAAATACAAATTCCCACAGCAAACACATTAATGTGAAAGAGTGCATACATTTGTATGTATTGAAATTGACAAAGAACAAACTAAAATACAAGCATCTGTTGACTTGCCTATAATTTTTCTACTGCCTGCATGTAATTATATGCACTGAAAGTTTACATAATTCCCACACATTACATGCACCTGGGGGTGCTACAGTAAATGCAAGCCGTACTGTACATATCAAATGTTCTGATAAGTGTGCTGCTTTGCTTTACTGCACAACAATAATTAAAGTTTGCAAACGACTTTTTCTCACCCATTCTTTTATTCTGATTCTTTCCATCATATGGGGTCAAGCCCAATGCAATCAGAAGGCCAATGGAAGCAATGGCTGACAGAAATCCACCCTGATAAACAGGTAACAGAGTAAACAACTGTTCATAACTATGTACTGACAGAGTCGGAGGGAAGGATTGGAAAATATTTTGTTTGAGGTCATGACGTACAGACCAAACACAGTGAGGTCTGTGCTTCATGACCAGGAGCCAAACATTTTTTTTGGCCAACAAAGTCATGCTACACTGCTTTTTTCAGACCAGTTTATGTCCACATATCAGGCCTTTCACACGTCAGCATTCACAGTGGTTTTCTATGGGATTGAGTGCGCAAGGCCATGTGGGTCATATTACAAAATTAGTAATTATTTGTAAAGAACAACCAACCCATCCAAGAGGATAAGTAATACGCCTCACCATTCCATGCTACAGAAACTGGGATATGCTTAGCAAGTTACAGATTTTACAGGGCTTGTAGAATGCTGGCATGGCTTTCTTTCCTTCTTAGTTCTTTACTTCAAGACATTGACGTAGAGTACCTTCAATACATCTGTAAACAGATGCACTCCACTTCCAACAGCTGCAATAAGCATGGATAGAGACAAGCAACCATACACCTTCTTCAAGTGCTGACGTGTAGGCTGGTCACTGCAAAGAATATAAAAAGTCCAACCATTTCAAAACAGTTGCTGATACATAACAGGATAGTGTTCATTGTGATACTGCATGTGTCTCTGCTCCTTCATGCCATATTTAGTCACATTTTTTACCACTGTATAATCAGCCTGGTACTTTGACTGGCATTGGATGACACTCACAGAATAAAGCAGGTGATTAAACAAGAAAAAATTCCTCTGTTTCCTTACACAAAATTAGATAATTTCCTATTTTTTATTTTTTGCTGACAAATGTATCTATTGGTTCTCATGATTCCACAGTGCAAGCCATGAAGATATTAAAATGGCTTAAGAATTTAAGAAGACTTAAAATGATTAAGTGTGATGATTGTTTGAATCAGAGGCTAGGCTAGCCTAGATGAGAATGCAAATTTTAAAGGGTTTGTATTGTGGTACAAATCAGGTTTTAGGTGTGCAGGAAAAGCTGAAGCCTCCTTTTTGTGATATTCCTCTCTTGCGATTATTATAATGAGTTAACCACGGCTTCCCTAGATCACGGAAGACTTTCAGTTTGAGTTACAATTCAGGACTGCAATGAATATTATTAACTAGTTTTACTTAGGCTTACGCCACCTGTTCAACCCCTCATATCCATACACTGAAAAAACTCCGCAATCAATATTGTGTTTTCTGAAGGAGAACTTAGGTTCTTCATAACAGAATTTTTCATACTTCAACACCCAACAAGCTAATGCAAGTCAAACAGCAGATCTTCGACAAAGTCCCAATCAGACGATTTATCTCAACCTATTTGTACTTACAGCCTCGAAAAATCCTTCAAAGCGCCGATTGAAATCGGTTTTCTTCCAAACAAGCTATCCATATCTTGATTTTAGTTATTTTTTCTCCTTCTTCGCAAGGAATCGAAGACAAAGTTGATGAGAAAGCAATTTCAACACAAAAGATGTCGCCCTTCTACGTGCAACGGTATAATTGGATTTCGGAAATTGTACGTAGGCGATCGGATTGGTCGGAGCTCGCCGGAGGAAAATCGGGTAGGTGACGTCATAGATAAGAATAATTCAATTACCTATTACGTGATTCGTTTAATACAACCACTCAGAGGTTCGCAAAAGTCGTGACTATTCAATAAAATGCGAAGTTAACCGGTCCCTGTGGCAGAAAAACCAGAGCGGTCACATTAGAAGGGACCTCCACGAACAAAAACTGCACCTTTCAATCTTAAAGATTTCTTAAGATGAACGACTGGTTCTCTGGTATATTATCTTTAATATGAATTTAAACTCTACAAATTGTAATTGGAGATTAGGAGATTATACATATGTAAAACGTACATATAAAAAGAAGCCGGAAAAGAAAAAAAAAACAATGGAAGATAGACATTCAAGACGGCCATTTAGGGCTCGTAGAAAGCTGTAGGGAAAATTAGTCACCAGACAAATGAAGGTGAGAATAGTATCTCTATCGATTCAAATCGAACTGTTTCACGATGGTGAGTTTTTGCCCCAACATTTATAACTTAATTAGCTCATTAGTAAACGTTTTGATTGCTCGTTGTTTGCGAAGGTCTTTACTCCAGGAGTGAGTTTCAAATTTCTTTTCTTAATGCTCAGTAGATACTGAAGTAGGTTATGAGACCCAAGCTTCCTTTGGTTCTTTTTTTCTTTTGTCTCGAAGCCTTTCATAAGGGGGCAGTACGATTCGTGAGTTTACGTTGGTTGTAAACTCTTTCATGCGTGCTTTCATCAACATCCTCATTATTTACAGGAGTTCGTGTAGTGTGATCGTCCGGGTGAGTGTAGTTCTGAAAAGAACTGTTGACTGACGTTTCGACTACCTGTGCGGTAGTCATCTTCAGAGTCAAGTGAAGAGTAGTTGTCAGTCAATGATGTTATGAAGTCTGGTCTGTTGAACGTGATTGGTCTGTTTAGCCGTGATGTGATTGGCTGGAAGACTCGTGTAGAGTTTGTTAACAGTCATTGGTCGGTTTCGATCCGTCTGTTGTTTGTCGGTCTGTTTGTCGGTTTGTTCACGTCGTTAATGAGTCGTTTGTAAGGTGCCGGTAGTTGTTGGCATCTGTTGAGAGGCGTCTGTTCTAAGTTAGTAAACCAGCTTTCCAGAGTCAGTCGTTGAAAATAGTTTGTATTGTAGGTTAAGCATTTAGCAGAGTCCCAGTCGATTCTGTGATTAGTTTGTCGGTGATGTTCAGAAATGTGATTGTTTACATCGCCATTTCTAGTTGCTTGTTTGTGTTCAGTTAGTCGCGTGTTAAGGTTTCTCCCAGTCTCACCAATGTAGGAGGCCTGGCAGTCGGAGCATTCGATCTTATAAATCGCTCCCTGTCTGCTGTTGGGTTCGTCTTTGTCTTTAACGTTGGTCAGCAAATGTCGTAAAGTAGTAATAGGCCTGTGAGCTATGCGAATGTTGTAAGGTTGTAGGATCCGCGCGATAGCCTCAGAAGTGCCTTTGATGTAGGGTATAGCAGCTGTAGTCGTGACAGATGTGGAGTCCCTGTTAGTTTCTGTAGTGTCGGTCGCCCTGTGAGTGTTTCGTCTAATGAAGTCAGTGTTGTAGTTGTTTTTGTCAAAAACACGGTCAAGGTACTTGTTTTCGTCAGATAAACTGTCCGGTGTGTTGCAAACAAGTTGCGCTCGTCTTGTCAATGTTTTGATAGTCGTAGCTTTGTGGGAAGTCGGGTTGTAGGATGATTCGTCAAGCAGTCTGTCGGTATGCGTCGGTTTTCTGTATATTGTCGTTCGTAGTTCTTTTTGTTTCGGCCTACCAAACAGTCGAGAAAAAGAAGCTTGCCGTCTTCTTCGATCTCCCTGGTAAACTGAATGTCGGTGTTTTGTCCGTTAAGGTGATTATGAAAAGCGGGATTTGGATTTGACATCGTGCCAGACGGGGAGCATTTTGGTTACAAACGGTACAACCTTGAAGAACTTTACGTTATATTTAATGGGGTTCGCACTAACCCCACTGAAAAAACATTGGGAGGTGATCCGAAATGTCGACCAAGCAACTGCTTGTTCCTGGTAGATTGAATAACCCAGTTTTCGGCCAATAAGCGAGAAAGTGTGATCTGTTGCTCTGGCTGCTTTTGTTATGACTGACATGAGGCCTAAATGAAATGGCACGTCTCAGTATCCAGTTAGACGAACTTATTGTCTGACCGCCATATTTCATTCAAATTGACTTTGACGTCATGTGTAGTGTCTCGATTATGGAACGTTAACCGTAAAAAGCAAGAAGAATGGTAAGTATCAATGTTACATTAATTAGATAAAACATGTTGATATCCTGAAGATTATGACCAGTTTGCGTGCGCGAAACCATAGTGAAGTTTGCCGATATTGATAAAATCTTATGAAACTTACAAACTAAGATCTAGAAGTAAGTTGCGAAATTGGGTGCACTGCACTGCGCACACTGCACAACACGGTGCGAGCATATACGGCGATAGTTTGTAGAGAGGGGCTTGGCGTCCTTTCTTTGTATTACGCACAACGGACGCTGAAGTGACCTTTAACGCGAGTTTCGCTCTATGAACGCGATTCGAAACCAAATTTAATGAAGCTTACATCACATGAAAGCTTGCATCTTGTATTTCATTTCGTTTGGTTTTAATGATGCAAAGCTAAAATTGCGTAGAAACATGGTGAATCTCAGAGAGGAAGCCTTTAACCCTTTAAATCCCACTAGTGACCGAGACAGAATTTCTCCTTCTACTATTTGTATGATATCGAGCAGATAAGTAATGAGAATAAAGAAAAATATCAATTAGGGATTGCTGGTTGATCCAATTCCAAATTCTTCAAACTAACATCATATAAATTGTTCGATAGACAGTAAGGAGAATTACTGATGAAATCTTGGGAGTTAAAGGATTAACTATATTCGTCAACGAGTCAATTTACCACCGGTGGCGATTTGAGTGGTGGCGGTGTGTAATGGCGAGTTGACCTTAATCTCATTCATCACTTTGGAACAGAAAGTGATGACTGAGTGATAAGAATGGCCTGAAGCAACTTCAGAATGGCCCGATTCCTAGACCGTCCAACGGTATCTCAGGCCAAATGCCAACCATCACCCTCCCACCCCCCACTACCCACAACTAATTTCTTTTGCTGTTAGCCAGACTGTCGACACGTGTAATGCACTGTGGGTAGCCTGTGTTGTTATGGCTGATGTTGGCTGCCAGTAGATTGCGTTCGAAAACAAAAGCAAGTTATTAGTTTTAAAAGCTACCTTACTAAGTTATTCTTTTGTAACAAGGCCTCTCAGAGAGCTACGATGGTTAATTGCCTTATGAGCTTGAGGTAAAAACGAAAAAACGAATGATCTTCGTGCGTTTGCTGGGAGATCAACCAAATGATGTAAAAAATATGCAGAGATCGATATTTGATGCTGAGCTTTTAGTCAACTTGGATTTGTTTGCCTTTTCCTGAGAGAAGTTAAGAAATATGGCTTCTGCTGCAGAAGATGACGAGGTGTGTGAAGAAGAGGAAAACACGGTCGATGAAGATGGCAGTCCTGCAACTTTGAAAGAAGGTTGGTTCTTACCCGTGATATTGAAGTGTTCGTGATAGTGATACGTCGAAAGAGGTGACACCAACTTTCATCTACCCCACGTCTGTGAGCAATTGTCTAAGACTGTTCATTAAGATGTGCAATTGGTTTCCTTCTCTCATTGTAGGGTTAAAAAAGTCGTCTTCTGACTCGAAGATCAAGAAACTGCGAAGAAAAATTTCGCAAGGACTAAGACTTTGTGAGTAATACAGTTATCACTTAAACGTCATTTGATCTTGCCCATTATCGTTGATCTGAATTTAAACAGACTGCTTAGAACCAATTAGGGTTATGTTGTTAGAATACGTGATCGTAATACTCCAGCTTGGGCTTTTACATCGATGTTTGATGATCAGATGATCAGCTCAAATACCAAATATCAATCAAACTGTGCACAGTAGGTAACACTGGCTCCTTGAAGACATCGTATGGTTCTCTCCCGCACACCGAAAAAGATGGTGCTCCAGAGTCATTGTGATAATCATGTTAAACTAGTGCTTTAGTAAGTGAGAAATGGAGCTTGTGGTGGTAGAGTGGGGGAGGTTCCCTTTTTAAACTTTAGGGGGAAAGGTTAAGTCTTATGGGTGCTAAGCTTTTCTCACATCACTAGAAGTATTGTTACACCTGGAATGGATGCTTCTAGGCGTAGCAAGGGTCCCTCCAGGACCCTCTGGAAACCAGCTTCTTAGCTGAATGAGCTACTCTGAATAACTGAAATTTATCTGCTCTGCTTTTCTCTGTGGTGGGTAACCCCTTAGAAATTTGTCAGGTTGCTAATAGTTGAGTAAATGAATTTTGCACTCCAGAATATGGAATAGAACTGTGAGAGTCAAGTTTCTCATTAGAAAGCACAACACAATGCCTTAACTACCACATGTTAAACATTCTTGTAAAGATTTGTTTCAATCATTTTTAACAAAATTTTGTATGAATTTGTGATGAAGGGTTAGGGTTCCATGCTATTAGAGGCACTCCTGATAATGGTCACTTCTTCACAATGGAAGCAGACACTGAATAAGGGTCCTCCAGACACAATGCCAAAATAACAACTTAGTTTTGTTGTCTTTTTTGAAGACTTTTCTGGTCATTTTCAAAGTTTTGCAGGATACTCTTATGGTTGTCTAGAAAGGCCTGATTACTAGATGGGCTTACTTGTAATGGCTTTTCACTTACTCAATTTAGGTTTCCAATTTGTTTTTTGCGGGTACAGACATCATTTGGCATATGTAATTTCAATTCACCTTTTAGCATTCATAAAAGATGAGAGCGGTGGACCAGGTGTCGCTGTACAAAATAACAGACATGCAGAGGTATGATCTTCTCAGCATTTAGTCTTTGTTAAAACCTGTATTTATTGTTGACTAAGTATAGTAGTATCCCAGTAATATCTTCATGAAC
The DNA here is from genome assembly GCF_964200805.1 of Pocillopora damicornis. Taxonomy (NCBI): domain Eukaryota; kingdom Metazoa; phylum Cnidaria; class Anthozoa; order Scleractinia; family Pocilloporidae; genus Pocillopora; species Pocillopora damicornis. The sequence continues at coordinate 9,569,307 of NC_142683.1, read as the reverse complement.
TATACTAGGGTACAATATGATAAGCTTTTTAGCTTAACTGTAACACTAATGTAGACATAAGCACATTCACACATGGGAGTATTTTTTTTGCTTCGTTTGTCTGATTTTTAGAGATGTGAAGTGGAGCCTCAAAATTGGGAGAAAATGAACGTGGCTGGAATTTGAATTGGGACAATTATTTTTGTATCTTGAAGAAAATTTTAACATTTCTGCCTTTAAAGCCTTATTATGGCTGTGTCCTTTCAGCCCTACTATCAGGAAGAAATCAAATAAGTTTGTCAATTTAGTGATTTAAGACCAGTGACAGGAAGTAAAAAATCAGTTCTTCCATGAATCCACTGATAAGTGGTATTCATTTATGATCTTTCTCTCTTTCAAACAGACTGATGATGTTTTCATGGAGTCCAGCCCTTGTGCAAGATCAAACAATCCTGTTGTTAGACCAGTGGTGAGAAGGACTTCATCAGACTCAATAGGCACTCGACTGAGAAAGATCAGCTTTGAGATTGGTTATGGTAGAAGGCATTCTGATGAATTAGCACCTGGGGAATTAAAAGGCCTACCAGAGGTACATTGATAATAATGGTGATTATGGTTTGATAGTAATGATGATCACTATCAATGAGTTTTGAACAACCAAGGCCTTGCCTCTATTGTAATATTTTCCTGTGAAAACTCAGTTCCCTTCAGCATGTCAGCGTATTTGGAAACCAAGAGCAAAAGAAATCAAAGGATTTTTGCATTAAATGAATGAAGAACCTGAATGTATCACATTAAAAAAAACATCAAAGGAGTCCTTGGTATTTGCATACTTGAAGTTCATACTTAAGCATTTTTTAGTTATTTTTTTTTGTAAAAAGAGATAACTTTATGTTAGCATATAGAGTGGTATGTTTCTTACACCAATCAGATTGCCGCATTAGGGTATTATCTCGCACCAATCAGATTACAGCATTAGGGTATGCATCTAGTACCAATCATACCATAGTAAATTTTGAATATCTTGCACCAATCACAGTGTTTGGGTATTGTTTTCTTGTAAATGATGTCATGGATCTAGGAGCTATGCACAAAGAATGGTATTAACTAGAAATACTGGGCTCATTTGATAAGTGTAATGGTTTCCCAGGTTGAAAACCTTGGTAAGATCTGGACAAGATCTTGGTGAAATCATGGCAAGATCTTTGATAAAATCTTGGCAAGACCTTTGGTAAGATCATGTAAGATCTTGGACAAGATCCTGCAAGAAGCTGCAGGATCTTGCTAAGATCTTGACAAGATCTTTCAATGATCTTGGAAAGATATTTTTAAGATCTTGCTAAGATCTTGACAAGATCTTTTAATGATCTTGTCAAGATCTTGGTTATGATCTGATCAAAACTTTTGTAAAATCATGCAGGATCATGGTAAGATCTTGACAAGATCTTACAACCCTTGCGAAATGGCTTTTGGAATTCCTAGGAATTCCTAGGATTTTCCTAGGAATTCCTAGGAATAAAGGTGTGAATTTTCACGGTAAATTCGGACTGGGAATTCCCAACCATTACAACTCTGGTTCTAAAAACCTAGAAATTCCTAGAAATTCCCAAAAATTCCCAGAAATTCCCAGAAATTCCAAGTTTATAGCCAACAGGACTTGGAATTCCTAAGAATTCCTAGGAATTCCTAGGAATTCCAACTCAGAGAACCGATGACTTTCCCTGAAAAGCTGTAAATCTAAAAAATTCCTAGGAATTTCTTGGAATTTCTGGGAATTTTTAGGAATGTTTAAGAATTACTGGGAATTTTAAGCAAAAATTTGAGGCTAATGATATAAAATAAATACTTTAAATTAAAAAAACACAGCTAAAATTCAAGTATTCAATGAAATTTATTTAGAAGCTTAATTAAGGCTTACATGTAAAATATTTTTGATTAATTACTAACATCAATGTGTGGTAATATTAGGATGGAATTTGATTTATTTTTCTTTTCTTGAAAACTTCATACGGATTAATCCTCAATTACAGCTATTCATATAAAATAGTTCTAATCAATCATTAAATTTGGTTTGACACAAATTGTGAATAAAATCTGTTGATTCTCTTCCATAAAATACAATTTATCTTAAGTTATATTTATATAGTTATATTCTTGGGAGTGAAGGGGCTAATCACAGACAAATAAAATTGATTTTTTTATTAAAATCTTGTTGTAACTGTAACAATAAATTAGAATGAAGTTATCCTAGACTTCAAACTTAGCTGCTGTTTGTACTGTTTGTATTTTTTTTCCTGGGCTCACAATGAGTTGGCCTTGAATGAGGTTGTCAACAAGAACCTTGACCATTTTGTATCTGGATTCCTTGACATCTGAATTTGAAAAAAAATAATATATTAAAATATGTATGTTTAAAGCTCAGAACAGGCTTTTAAGATGGCTATGAGGAAAAGGGCATTCATTGGATTCTCAAATTGAGAAATCTCTGTTATATTGAGTGACTTTTATATTGGAGTTAGTACATCTCTCTCATGGATTTTACTAAAAAAGGGCTGAATACATTATTTTGTTTTTACCAAGGAGGGCTTCTTTATGTACTAAGGTTTGTTATGAATCTTGAATGTTCCCAAACGTGACTAGAGGAATCTTGAAACCTTACTGATAGGTTTATTTCATTGTAAAGCATAAGCTTAAGAAACTGCGGCATGCAAGTGACCGATTCGATTTTCAGAATTTTTCTAGTTTCAGTTGCGCCGAGCGTTATGTAAGCTTAATTCAACCCGCTACATCTATTCTTTTATAAGATTTTGATCACGTAAGGGCCTATTTACACGGTACGACTTTGTCGCATGCGACAAGCTTACGACAGGCTTACGACACAAATTGTTTCGTGTAAATCAAACCTACAACTCGCTTACGACTCTTAAGTCATGTCGTAGGCCTGTCGTAAGCTTGTCGCATGCGACAAAGTCGTGCCGTGTAAATAGGCCTTAACGAATATCGCAATTTTTACTCACCGCAAACTTTCAAAATCATAGCTTTACAGATGGCCACTCGACCCTTGTTTGTACCAGTCCATATGTCAACTGTTGTCCCTTCTTTTAACTCCACGGCGCCAACGACTTTCTTTTCTTTTACAACACTCAGGCTATTCTTGTTTTCCCATTGAACCACAATAATAGCTATCTTTAGAAATGTTATATTAAGCAAAACAGTTGAGAAAAGCGATCAACCGATGAAAAGTACATTCAAAGATGAGCGCCAAATGGAGTCTTCTTTGTTTCCGATCACGGGCATGATCACGTGGATCTTTTAGGACTTGTCATTGGCTAGCAAAGTGAATCCGCTGGCTTGCCGATTGCAGTGTTAAGAGAAGCGCCAAACTTTATTCTGACTTCTCCGACCAGTTCTCTGTTTCTAGAAGATGGATAGCTTGGTGATATAAATAAAGATGTAAGCTCACTCTATGTAGAAATAATCGACAAGAATCGATCGTATTACAAATGCATGATTTGTGGCCGAAAGTTGTCGAGGAAACAAAGACTCGAAACTCACTTGAGTTGTGTTAATGGCAAAGGTGAGAAATAACACAAGCCAATCACAGTTTTGAATGCAACAAATCGTCTTTTACCCTCATATTTATAAAAGAAGGATACCACATTCGGAAGTATAAGAGACACATAGATGATCCCTGAGTGTACCAGTACCTAAATCTACACAGCTTGACCGTAGCAAGCGTTAAGCAACACGTTCCAACACCGCCATCTCGATTCCTCAGTCAGTCGTTTCCACTGAACTTAAAGCAGTATTGACAACAGAGTAGAGTGCGTCTTACAAAGGAGAAACATTTGTACAAGAGACAGGAGTAGCTATATGCAATTACAGAGGTGCGTTGGAACTCTGGTCCACAAATAGTTATGCACTGCCCGAAGTATAAAACAATTTTGTTGATAGCTGACAGACAGAGAAGAACAACAAGTAAACTTAAGAGCTGTTATTATTGAAGTGTGACTAGCACTTTTCATTTTTATATAAAGAAGGACTTGTAATTTGCACCAAAAATAAAAAGATGTAATATTTTTTTGGGAGATCCAGTGATTGGGACATTTAAGAAATTAAGTTATGAAAGGAAACTTGGTTGGTACTTCTCACTACTAACAAGTCTTGTTGACAAATATTTTCAGATCAGAGTTTCAAATTAAGTATATTGAAGACGTCATATAAAAGGTGTTTTTCCTCAAAGGGAACATTGACTACCTCTGTCTTGTCTGCATGCCAAATGTTTGCAAAGTGTGTGGATGATCCACAAGTATTGGAACTCTTACAAAAATGTTTTGTAAGAATAAAAACAGCAAAACAAATTACAGCAATTAGTCATGAAAATAGAGCAAAAAAACTGAAAAAAAAAGCAGCAACAACAATCATGAAAAAAGAAAGATTAATTAGGTGTTGAATTTGTTTGTCTAAGGCATGAAATTTCTACTGAAAGTATTGTCAACAAAAAGTCTCTGACAGCGTTTGAGGCAACTGAGCTTGACTGTTCCATGGTTTTCTAACAAAGGCAACCAGTAATGTAGGTTAGGGAAGTAATATAACAATGTAATTATTGTTAATTATTGTGGAAGTTGGCAATTTCCATTTAACATAACTGACAGCTGGTTCATGAGAAAATCCATATTAATGTAAAGATTTACTAAAACTTAGTTTGAGTAATAAATTTCATGATCTTTAAGTTATAAACATTTACATGTATGTATATCTCTTGGTAAGTTTTGTATAGCATACCTTTTATTGAGCCAAAGTTTTAAGCCTCTGAAATTACTCTTTTTCTTAAAACCTTCACATTCAAGGTATTGAGAATTTCTTAGAATTTATGTGGACCTCAGGGTATTAAAATTGCCTCAAATTCAATTCCCAGAAATTCCCAAGAGTTCCACACTTCTTAAATTATAGATAGTTTGTAAAGCTGAGAATTCCTAGGAATTCCTAGGGATTCCAAGTCCTCACAAAACTGGAGTCTTCCTTTCCCAGAAATTCCCAGTAATTCCAAGCTTTTTAAATCAGAGTTAATTTGCATAGTTGGGAATTTTTGAGAATTCCTAGGAATTCCTAGGAATTCCCAGAAATTCCCAGAAAACTGGAAATTCAGTTTGCAAGGGTCATTTGCATAATTGGGAATTTTTGAGAATTCCTAGGAATTCCTAGGAATTCCCAGAAAACTGGGAATTCAGTTCGCAAGGGAATGATCTTGGCAAGATTTTTTACTATCTTACATGGTAAGATCTAAGCAAGATCTTTCAGTGGTCTCAACTTGCCAAGATCTTGGCAAGATCCTTCCAAGATAAAGATCTTGACAAGATCATCCAAGATCTTTCATGATCATAAAAGATCTTGACAAGGTTCTCAACCTGGGTTACTGCCTTCGTGAGAGCTTCGTCAATTAAGTTTGAGATTTATCGGGATAGGAAAGTTATGCATTTAAACTTTTAAGTTAGAACATGTTTTTCCTGCTCCTTTATGCACAATGCATATGCCAAACAACTTACAGTCTGTCATGTACCATGAAAAAAACCTCCAAAGTCCAATCAGAACATATGCAATCATTGCACTACATGAACATTAAAGTAATTTTTTATGTGCTTGAATTGTATCAGCCACCAATCAAATTCCATTTTGCCACATTGGACTTCACTCTATCATGTGTCATTTCCTTTTAAACAACCTGCATTTTATCATGTATTTTAACTGCATTGTCCAACCCCACCAAAAAAACTTTACATGGAACTAAATGCTACTGCTATTGAGTTTTTCCAAGCAATTCTCCCACATTTGACTTTTTCCATGAATTAAAGTCACTTTAAGCTACCTTGGACTCAACCCAATTGCATGTTAATTCCTTGTAAAACAACCTCCATTCACACAAAGGGGGCAAAGTCCAGATAGGCAACAACCAATCAAGGAGCCCTCTTTGAAATGTTATCCTTTTCTCTTTTTAATGTATCTTCACTTATTCAAGATCACAATATATCTTTGGTTATGGTCTATTAGAGGTACAGCAGCATTTCAGTTTGCTTTTCGTAGTAAATTATACGGAATTAGATTTTTGAGGTAACTAACTGTAATTTGAGGTATTCTGATCTTGTTGTGCAATGCGCTCTCCCTCAAATGGGAAGAAGAGAGTGTTGTGTGACAAGACCAACAACAGCTGCGAAGTAGACAACAATAAGCGTGGCACCGATGCATTTCATTTTAACTAAGACATATTTAGACAATAGAGACAGTAGATCACATATATCTGTGTGAGTTCAGATTAATTACAGATAGGTTTTTTTCTGTCTTTGTGCCATATTTTTGTTTTGTGAAAGTTAAGTTCTTTTTGGTGACAAAAATGAAAACATTAAGTACACAAACTGTCCTATCTCAACCCATTCAGCAAAAAAATAATTCTTACATGCTATGCATACCTATGTTAAAGAATTCTAAGCAAAACTGTATTTTTAAATTTAAGGTAACATTTTGGTTGATTACTTTGTTTTGAAGCCCCTATCTCCTCCATTTGGTTGCCTTGATGCTTATCAAAAACTGGAACAACTTGGAGAGGGCTCATATGCAACCGTGTTCAAGGGGATCTGTAGGTAAATATAAAATTATTCCCAAATGATTTTGTCTATCTAAAGGTTATTTTTAAAATCAGTGCAGTTCTTGCGGTGGGAAAAAATTCTACATTATTTTACTATTGGTTTGTACTGATCACATTATCTACAGAACTTTTTTTATTACTGAGTTTGCAGTATTTCATTCTTTTAAGTTGTTTTATGACAGATTATTTATGAATAGGCAATTAAGTATAAATTTGTTTTTTAAGAAAAGCATAGATCAGATGAAAAGGCTTTCAAAAATATTTTGTGTGGCAATTATGGTGAACTCAGGAGTGTTGGTGTTTTGTGACACTCAGAAAGCAATTCATTATTGAGTGCCTGATCATAGTTCAAATTCTTTCTTTTTGCCAAATGTATCCAGGGCAACAATATCACAAATGGAAAGTTAGTGGTGGGTGGTTTAAAAAGATTGCAGCATTTAATGTTGAAATAAGCTAAACTGGAAGCAAAACAATTTAATAAAAAAAATTTTCATAATAAGGTTGAGGTTTGAGGGCTCTTTAAATTATAGTTTTTTAGTTTTTATCCAATCATGGCCTTCAAAAGTGGCACAATGATACAGTGATATATTTTGATATTTATTTATCATTCCTTGTGTCAGCAAAAGTTCAGAAGGGTAGCAATCAACTCTTACAAATCATACTTCAAACAGGCTTTGATTTATTGTACATGCTATGATATGATTGTGCAGTGAATACTTTCTGTGATTATTAAAAATTTTTATTGCTGACTAGGACATTGACAACCAACTCTGATCAACAGAAATCTTTAATCCTAGTGCAAATAATAAAATTGTGGCCCTCAAAGAGATCAGATTGCAAGAAGAGGAGGGAGCACCTTTTACAGCAATCAGGGAAGGTAACAGCTTTATTATGTATAGTTTTTAAGGAAGGGTGGTATCCTATCCACTGTGTGTTGTGTTGCCTGTGTAGTACTATACTAGCTTTGTTGCTAAGTTGTCATAAATATGACAGCTGGACAACATTTTTAAGCAATGACTTTGGCCACAACTTCTAGCTAACAAATAACCTATTAATTCTCTCTTCTCTCACTCTCAAATCACTTTCAAGTTTTTCTGCAAGAATTGATTTCTAAATGAATTTGTGGTACCAAATGTGTTTTATAATTATATAGATTGACAAGCAGCCTAAAAACTTTTGTAATTTAATAATCCTTCTCAAAAAGAAACTCAGAAAGTTAACTGAGAGAGGTATTTGTAGTTAACAACTATATTAATCATGAAAGTTAATATCTGATAAAATGCTCCTAAAAAATTTATAGGTTGTGAAATGTTGAGCAATACTTTTCCTAGTTCTTTAATAGTTCCATGAATTTCGACATTTCAACCTTGTATTTTGGGAAGTAATTCGCTGACTAAAAGTTGCAATCAATCCCCATATGTTATGCAAGAGAAAGCATCTCATTTGACTTCTGTTTTTTGGTGGAAATGGGACAAGATTTACACTCTCACAACTTCAAAACATACATTTGAATTTTCTTACAATTTAAATTTCCTTAACATTCTTTGTAAATTAATCATTGTTGGAAGAGAAAAATATGTTTGGTAATATTAGAGAAGAAGAGGAAGTCATTGTGATAGTCATTTAACTTGAGTTTGCCTGCAAAACCAGTCTTGTGTGTGCAGACTTCTTTTTTTTCTTATGTGCTTTCTAATTGACGGGTGTCAGATTGTGACAGATACTTAGAAACAAATATGTTTCGAAGTTTGCCTGGAAGCCATTTAAATCACCCTTCTTATTACACAAATAAACTGTTTTGGTAAAGCCTCTCTTTTTAATTTGCATTACCTCTGTTTTCTCTACCATCATCTTGCTCAAAAATATTCTTTTTATGGAGGATCTTGCTCTAATCAGAGCCCTAAATCATTAGGGTTCTTTTGGAAAGAATTTTGCTAAGTTTTAGAAAAAAAGATAAAAATGTTATTTACCAGCTTAGGTCAGTCTGTATTAGGAAAAACTGTGCCCTTTGGCTTGAGCACCACCCCTGGCCTATGGCCAAGGGTGGCCATACTTCAAGACTTCAGGGACAGTTTTTTCCAACTCTGACCTCCTGGCTGGTGAATAACATAAATAAGATAAAGAGACATGAATATATAGACTTGTTGAAGCCATTGTGCATAATTATAAGAGATAAGTGTTTCCAAAGTATTGGTATGTTTGGCCAATCTTGAATGACAAGAAATTATTAGTTTGTAACTAGGTGTGTACTTTCTTGGCAATAGCATCTTGGCAATGACAGTAGACATTAAAAACTTTGGAATTTTAATGATGTGGCCACTGGCTTTGTGAAAAGGATTATGATAACAAACCTTTTTTTTTTTCAAAGAAAATAACTGTTGCCAGTGAAAGTGGATTTTTCCCTTTTTGTTACTGGTGAAATATGATCATGATCTTGAGAACTAAATGATATTTACCATAGCGATGGTCATTGTTTGTATTTGTTTGATTGATTGTTATTTTTTAGCTTCTTTGTTAAAGCAGCTGAAGCATGCCAACATTGTAACACTTCATGACATTATACACACCAAAGACACCCTTATGTTTGTCTTTGAGTTTTTGGTAAGTTTTAATGTTTGTTAGAAACAAGCATCTCATCAGTGTTTCTTACAGTGTATTAATTTTTTTTTGTTTTTGAAATCCACCACATCCCCTATCACAGGTATCCCCTTCAAAAGAGTTTCATGGCCCTCTTTTTCATGGATGGTAGGCAAGATGTTTACGGCTGATGTTGTTTAATCACTTTTGTCTACCCTCACACTTTTAAACTGTGCTTTCTTGTTTTCATTTGTGGACATATTGAGTTTTGGAAAAAAAAAAAAAGTATTAATTTTGTAACTATTTAAAATGAGAGTTGTCACAGATGTAATTGCAGTGAAATTTTGCATGCTTTAATTGGTTGGCACTAACAGGTAATCACTTGCTCAATGCACTGAATGCATTTTAAAAAATTTGTACCATTTTGGACTTTGACACATTCATTCTGAAAGCACTGAACTTCTTGTTGTTCAATTTTTTAAACAACTCATATTGTCTTGTGATTTCAAAAAAACTCAGGCTTACTCAATTTTGCAATCACAGGACAGGTGTGAGTATTGAACAGAAATTATGCAAGGAAAGGACCAGTCACAAAATATAAAGTACTTGGTTTATTATAAAAAATGTGCACTTAACTACTTAACATTATGTATTAACATGGAATGTTGCTGTTGTTGTTTCCGTTACATTTGACTTTGTCTTGTGGCCACCCCCACCTTCCTTAGCAAAATAAAAACATGCTTACACAGTAAGAACTATTTTCTAATAAAGTGATTTATAGTGACAAATTTTCAATTTTTTTAACTGTTTCGAAAATGTTCTTTGCTTTAGGACACAGATCTTAATACTTACCTTGAAAAGTATCCAAGAGGCATCCCTCCACAGAATGTCAAGGTTTGTGAAAAACATAATTATTTGAATATTGTATTGTGATTAACACCTTTGTTGTCCTATTCCATTTATGATTATTGTTTCACTCATTAACAGTGTTATGGTTGACATAGGACATGTTCTAGAGAAAAATGATTTCTGACATTCAGGAAGGAAAAGAAACTAAGTAACATAGTTATAATGAGTTAAAAAATAAAGTGAAGCAGTTGTTCGCATCAAACGTATTCAGTGGATACACTAAAAAAATGGTCCTAATAGTAATCAGGAATAAATGACAAAGTAACACTAATGACTTGCATGCTCAATAAATTCCTCAATCTAGGAAACAATATGTAAACTGCCTGTACCCTGTTTAGACATCTCAGTTATCAATGTCTAGATTCATATTGGTAGAGACTAATATTCATGTAAGAATTTTTCCAGTGACTGTCACAAACTAGACAACTCTTGACAATCATTTTGTTCTTTAGTACAAATCATCTTTTATCCATAATGTGATGTCTAAGGTGTAAGAACCATCTCTAAATTTTAAGTGATGATGATGAGATGGTGTTGAGGAAAACAATATCCAGTTTTTCTTGGTTTCTCACTTGTGGGCTTCCATTTTGTTTTGCTGTACTGGAAAATTGCTTAACAGTCCTTGTGTACATAAATCATTTTGTTTTACGTGATATGTAACTCACCAAGTTTATTGAGATTACTTTTCCACCCAGAACTGTATGATAGTCCATCTTAGATAGTTTTCTTTTTTATTTTAATGAGTTGGAAATTCACTGATTTCCCATGATGTTCGTTTAGGCTTAAACAATTTTTGCTTTGTTTTACTGCAAAAGATTTTTTTTTCACAGATAGTCACAAATTTCATTTTACAGGTGTTGTAACCTGTGAATATTTGAAGCCCCAAGTCTGTTTATGAGCTAACAGTGCATATCATGGCTAATATTTGTTTTCTTCACTTCTGTTGTATAGCATGGTTTCTAAAGATTAAGTTATTAGTTTTGAAAGAAGACAAAATAGGCCAATCATCTTTCTGTTCTTGCTTGCAGCTGTTTCTGTTCCAACTATTACGAGGATTAGCTTATATTCACAAAAGAAAAATTCTTCACAGGTGATGGAAAGTTACAAGGAGCAGTAATGATCATAAATTTTACAAGATCATTGCATGTGTACCTGATCATGATTAGGATGTAACATACGGTCCTGAGGGAAACAGTAAATTTTGTTTTCCCAAGAGTCCTAATGTTTCCCTTGTCTTAGGATACATCAGGACTTGAAGGAAAACAAAACTATCTAGTCTCCTAAGAGACCATACTTTAAGTGTTTTGTTATATGTTTAGACCTTCCCTTAAAAAATCATAAGGCAAAAACAAACAAACAAAGACGGCACAACTTCTTTATTCACAATCATGAATAAAGAATTGTGAGCATGTGCTGAAGATCATGCCATTTTTAATTTAGTCATGCACTGATCACATGCTGTTGTATTTGGCACGTGGGTAACAACTGCACAATTGTATCCCAGTCTGGATACATTTGAATTTGATCAAGTACATGTGACCAAGAATCAACCGATCACAGTGCTCATTTTGATGAGTGAAAGTCTAGGTATATAACAACATAAATTGTTTATCTCTTAAGGAATCCTGATAAGGGTGCGGTGCATAATCCATGTTAATTAAGGGGTAATTTGTGAAATGTGCTCCGCCGTGATACTGAACCCTCATTAGCAAGCATAGGAGGTGCAGATGAGGAGTTGGGTTGTATTTACAGTTACATCCAAAGTGGTAGAGAGTAGAGAAAATAAAGAAAACTGCTGCCAGTCAGGGTGGTTGCAGGAGGAACCCAATTTTTTTTCTCTTGATTACTGAAAAGTCTCAATATTTGAGGTGAAAACAAAAAGGAAAATAGAATGCCCTTACATTTTGACTACCATGGTTTGGCATCAAGATGATAGCTTTTCATTTCCCAAAGTTTGATTGGAAAATGATTGGGAAAGTTAGAAGAATGCTGAATGTAGTGATACTGGAGAGAATCTGATGTGGCTTCTTAACTTATCCAGATGAAAGGTTATTTCTTATGTCCTCGTAATTTGAATGGAATCATTTGACATAGGATTTTGTTATTTCTTTAATGAAGGGTACATTCTGTTGATGTTTTATAGGGACTTGAAACCTCAGAACCTGTTGATAAATGAGAGTGGAGAGTTAAAGCTGGCTGACTTTGGTGAGTTAGATAATATTGTTTGTATGTACATGTATATTTGAATCATCTCTCTTGTCAATCCTGGTTTTCAAAGCAAACTGAAGGAAATAAAGTATTATTGATGAAGTTTGTGGGAAGAAATGATAGGGAAGGGTTTTTTCAGTGAGGAACAACTGAGTCGTGTATATTTTATGATATAACCTGGGAAATATGATTCCATTTTCTTGATGTCTAATTTTTAAACAGTTTAAGTGAAAAAGAACTGAGTTTGTAAACATTAGATAAAGCCTGGCTGTGTTCATGTGAACCAGGGTTAAAGCTCCCCCAGTTTGTTTTTTTAATATATATTTTAACTAAGTTATGCAGATTATTGCATAATGAGCCAATTTGCCATTTGTTTTTATATTAGAGCTTGTTTTTAAGGAAAGGAGGGGACTTATTTTTAACAATTCTGTTTGCATAGGTTTAGCACGAGCCAAGTCTGTTCCCAGCCACACATATTCACATGAAGTGGTCACACTATGGTAATTAAACAAATCATCAAAATCAAACTTCATAAGACACCAGTAATACTACTTTGCATTTCAAATTATTGTGTTTGAGCATAAGGATGGTTTTCATCATTTTTGCATCATTTTTGGTTAGAAATAATGCTGTTGTCATTTAGTATACATTAAAACAGTAGACAGTGATGTAGGGAGGTACTCATTGGCTACTCAAACTGCAAGTATCCTATGCCATTCACCTCTGAGCAACTTGCACACTATTTGCACCTGAAAATGTTGTAATCATTCCAGGAATAAACAAGTTAAAATCATTTTTTGCTTAATCTTATCCCAATGTTTTAGTACATACTAAAACAACTATTCAGTGTAGCATTGGTGTAGCAGAGGATATTTTCCTGCCTGGTTCAGTAAATATCCACCACTAGCCACCACCTCTTGAGTAAATAGTTGTTTGAAGATCCTTTACCATGCCCACTTCGTTTGAGTTCTAGACAAAAAGAGATGGCATGAATGAAAAAAAACTCTAAACAAAAACAGTCAGAAAGTAACCTAAGACATTGGATTACAACTTTGTTATGTTCTACCCCCCCCCCCCCCCAAAAAAAAAAAAAAAAAAAAGAAAAGAGGCTTCCCTTTTTGATTGTTTGATTTTTTAAATAATTTCAGGACTAAATATTTCACTTGTTCAAACTTAATCCAAGCTACTGTAAGAACCCTTATACAAGGGATCTAAAGTTTGATGAAATTAACACTCTACTATACATGTTTCACATGTTTTTGTACCATTTTTGATATTTGGACGTCTATTTTACTACATTCTCTGTTTACCTATGCTAGGTTTATCAATATAAACATTCTTTACTCCACAAAATGTAATGAAAGAGTTGTACTTTTTACAAATGTGAATGAATAGGTACTATTATAATTGTTATTGTTATTATTACTATTATCAATGCCGTCTTTATCATGATTACCAAGGCTACAAACAGTTTTACTGTTAGAGCTACTACAAAAATTAATTGACATTTGGCAAGATTTGTTAGAAAGGTGGAAAAATCAACCAGAGGCAAATTACAAGCTACCAAACATTACTTACATTTGATTAACTAATTTGCAGGTATCGACCTCCTGATGTTTTACTTGGATCAAAAGATTATACTACCTCGTTAGATATCTGGTGAGACTAATGACTATTAATATAATATGAGAAATAGACGTCAGAATCTCATAGCAGGGTTTATTAACTCGTGAATTGCGCGCATGCGCAAGAGCGAGTTATAGATACGATGTGGGGAATGGAATTCGCTCGCTCGCTCGCTCGCTCGATTGGTCGATTCCTGTAAACTTTTTTTAGATTTTAGGCTTTTGAGTGCATTTTATAGTTTTTGGCGAGCAATAAACAGACGAAATGGCGACCTTTTTTGCTAAGAATAGTGGTGGGGTGAAAAAGAAGCCAATGATAATCTTTAAAGAGTTTTTTTTTTTCGTTTTAGTTTCAACAAGCGGCGCCAGCGACTGGCAGGCATGCAAGGATTCACACTGAAATAACAGAACAACCTTCGTTTTTCATAAAATTGTAATTTACAATCCTTGAACTTGAAAACAATCCGAAGATTCATTGAAAATATCACTTACTGCGAAGCGCTCGGAGTTTACAGATGTTCAAAAGCTTTTTCTGTTATAGCGTGAGATTGAGGACAAAATTGATCATTACGTTTCGTCGCGTGTGTTTTTCCTGTGTGAAGCAACAAAAGATGCCGGCGACTGACGAAATAACAAGTTAACACGAAAATCAGATAACACCTAAACAAACAATTTTAGCTACCGATTTCAGTGAATTTTTAAAGAAAAATTTTCTTTTAAGTTTTTAGGACAATTTGAAGATTCAACATACATACAACGTACTAAAATGCGAAAGTTACACACCACAAAATTGATAAATAGGCCTGAAATGAAATTCTATCTTGTTATTGATTATACGTTGCCTAGCACGTGACTTAAATCTACCCAGGCGGAGATCCAAAATGACGGTGGCAGGCTTGGCTTAATTATATCACTCAAAACTCGTTCCCGTTTGTCTCATTTGATAAAGAGGGAATCGTTAATGTTTTTATTAAGACAGTATTGCCTTGATTTTCTAATATTTACAACGAAAGACAGTAAATTTCACTTTTCACCCACATTTACTTCCAACCTTTTCTTTTGAACCAGAAACAAAAATGATAGACGTTTAAAACACATGACATCATCCACCTTGTCAAATGTAATAGCATAATCATTTCAATTGTAATGCCTTCTTATCCCAACGTTACTTTGTTTCTTTGCTACATTAGCGAACACTGAACTACTGCTCGTACTCCAGATATGACAATCAACCACAAAATTCCCTAAACCAGATAACATTAAACATAATCTAAAAAATCATGTGTCAATTCACGAGTTTGCTCACAGAGCACTTTGATTCCTGCAGAAGTTTGTTTTTCTGATATTTGCATTTTGTTTTTCCAAGGGGTGCTGGTTGTATTTTTATAGAGATGATGACAGGAATTGCGCTGTTTCCTGGAATGAGAGATTCTATTGATCAACTCAATAAAATCTGGCAGGTATTGTTAAGAATTTCTGTAAACTCCTTTTAAAATTGTGAGATAAAAAACACTGAATTTGATAAGTTGAAATTGTCACTATGATTATCTTGATTATTTCGTTAAAATTTTCGAATTTAAAATATTTAATAACTTTAAACTTGTTGTGTTGCCCGTGTACGGATAAGCTGATCACGTTTAGTTGCTGGACAAATTTTGATGTGAAACAGTCATACAATATTTTTCAGCAATTAACTTCAATGAAATTAATTACAGATTATTGGTGGCCATGATGCAGGTCAGAGTTCAAGAAAATTTTATCCCCCACCTTAAACCGTTTGTCGCCTCAGAGATGTATATTTCCTCAGAAAATGGTCTAATAAGAACTCAGTAGTTAAAAAGTTTGTGATCAGCATGCAGATCTGATTGTGTTTCTTTTATGTATCGTATCCCTTTAGATATCTGGAACAGCCACTGAGGAAACTTGGCCTGGAGTTACCCGATTACCTGAATATGATGCAGGTTTGTCTCAGGATTATACCTATAGTTTTTTTTCTAATATCTAACTTATAAAAATACAAAAATATACGACTCAAATAGGAAAATACATCTAATGCCAAGTCATATTTAAGTTATGTATGTTGAAACAATAAAGTAAATTCGATATCCCATAACCTTATAATTAGAACGAGGAAGCTGTTTAACGTCCATGGACTCGTCCATGCAATGTGTTTGTCGATTGAATCATAGGTTTTGAGTTGGTGTGCAAAAGCTTCTAGATCTGACAATACTCTCTTTTAAGTCGGTTAAATTGCTGCTTTTTGGTAATAGGCCTTTCAGAAAGAGGATTAGAAATAGCAATCTTGGCTGAAAAGCCTTTTCCGGTAGCATTGTCACTTCCATACGCTTATTTAATATGGATTATTTTTTAACACTAATTTCTTATTATTGCATTGCCCATCCTTATTTCGTATAATTTTTCCTGCGTGAGTAGCACGCGCACAGCAACACAATGGCGGCTTTTATTAATAATGGTAATAGGACTGAGTGGAGTCCAATTCGGTCTGTAATCATACGAGTGATTAACAAAATCGAACGACTGCAAAGCAGGAGTGCGATTTGCTAATCACGAGTTAATAATAACCATTACAATTTTCGAAAAAAAAATATATCCACAACAAATATCTCTAGTAGAGACAATGTCAAAATTAAATATTCCTCCACTTTAGAGATTCCTCAGTTCTTTTGGGGAGGATAAGTGGTTGTTGCTATGGTTATTGTGATCAGTTCTGTTATTTTTGGATTTAGCTGAGTGGATCAAGTACGATTGGCTGCTTCAACTGTCCAAGTACAGTTGTCCGATTACACTGTCCGATTAAAACTGTACAAATACGAGGACAAATATGTGCAGTAGAGACAATGTCTAAGTAAAAAATTCCTCAACTTTGGAAGTTCCACAACTTTTTTAGGATAAGTGGTTGTTGCTATGGTTATTGTGATCAATTCTGTGATTCAGGCCTGTCTGTGATTGGTGGATTTGACTGAAAGGACTTAGTATGATTGGCTGCTTCAACTGTCCGATTACAGGTGTCCGATTACGGCCAACTGTCCGATTACACTGTCCGATTACTATTCTACAGAAAAATAAAACAGCTACTGTACCAATCACATTTGAAGAAATTGTAATGGTCATGGTTAATGTTATAACAGAACAATTTTTTCGGTTGTTACAGTTTCGAACATTTATCGCGCAACTCAGCAAAGATCTCTAAAATTAACAACATGGTGTCTCCATCTTTTTTTTTTTCTTTATTCTTATGTCCTATGTGTGGATCACTTACGACAACTTTGAAAGATTTACACAGTACATCCTTTAATAGGAATATCTTTAAGCCAAGTAAATAGTTTCTAAAGAAACGTTTATGTTGCGTCAGCACTCCTACTCAGCACTCGGGTGTGGAGTTATGTTACCCACAATCCTCCTTTTTGCCTTAAGAAAGTTTTAGCGCTCGAAATATTAGCTTTTCTAAACTCGCTACTGAGATTTATTTACGTTGCCCCAGTAATAGATATATCTCCCTATCGTGCAGCTCTTATGCGTTTCAATATTTCTGTAAATTCGTCGGTCAATTCTATTTTTGTAAACACAAACTTCTTTCCGTTTTCATATCTAGGGTGTTCACTTAAGATTGTACTTCTTTAAAGTATATTGATTTGTGCTGTTTAAATGTATGGCTTGAAATAATCTTTTTTTTTCCCTCCCACTTAGATTTGTTTGTTGATTTTCAACCTCAGCGACTTGGACTTGTAGCCCCAAAGTGAGTTGTAGAATCATAATTATATTACTAACATTCAGGGAAGAATGCAGAGAAGCTGCCAGTCAGTCAGATTCACAGACTGTGTCGTATTCCTCAGATCTTGAGCTATGTGGAGGAGAGCTTCGTCATCTCGAAACGCTAAGGGCAACGAAAAAAAGTTCGAGGTAGCGGTTGAATCGAGTTAGCTGACGGTAAATGAATGAAATAATTTTCCACAAGGGGAGTGGCTTGAAGCTTTACGGTAACTTAATGTAAATTCAAGTTAAACGAGTTCCAGTCAGCCAGGATTAATATAATTAAGTTTATTTATTAATTGATTGGTTGATTTTATTCCTTTGATTCTTTTTTTCTCGCCGAAGGTTGTTGCTGTTAAGTGGCGCTGAATCTCTGGCCACAGAAATGGTTCAGGTAATACTAGCATTAAACAGAACAATGGCTGCACTCACGGTTAAAGACAGTGATACATTTGTAGCTGCCCTTTTTAAATTCATTAGCAGCATGACGCTATCACGGTCAAACACAGTGATACTTGTGTAGCTGTCCTTCCACTTCCATAACAACACGACATTATAACAACGAATTTGTTCTGTTCTCTTCGGAAATGAGAGGGAGATGGTTATAGAACCAACAGGCAGGCTGAATTGATTTCAGAAAGTTCTGACTTCTTATTTCATTTTAGTAATTCGTTTCGAAAGCTCCTCGTTAAGTTAGCCGTTTATCCTCGTTAAACGACTTCTTTGTAATGAGATTTGTGTATGTCTTTGTCGGTGGAATGAAGGATAGAGGGTGATGACATGGTGTATATCAACTATGTGCCTTATTTTCTTACAAGTATTGCCATCAAAGTTTCAACTGAAATTTATGCAATGAGGTTGCAAAAGATGTGAGCGAACAAAGTGGTTTTCATTTTGCTTAAAGGAAAAGAGTAGTTGCTCTGTTACAGGAATCAAGTCTCAAAGTGCGTCTCCAATTTTCCACCAGGAGGCTTTATCGGTAGAATACTCGATATGCGCCGATCAGTTCGAAGCTTCATCTTCCCCCTGGGCAACTCACGGGCATTTGACTGTCTTCTGTGCGCCAGGGGGTGGGGAATTTGAACCTTGCCTGGGTGAGGTGGGGAATTTGAATCAGCGGAATGTACGTGTTTTAATTTTAGATGTTAAGTAGTTTTCAGGCGAATAGACCGCTTTCGTGAACAAAGAACGCAGAAAAAAATTTCACATCGTAGAATGATTCTTGCAAGCAAAAGGCCAAGCCGCGGCACTGATGAAAAAAATACGTTACTTGGCTAAATTCCACACAAGAATCGTTCAAAACAAAATTGTGCTTAAGTGGGTCATTTGAACACAATTCCAGATGGGTGGGAGGGGGGGGGGGTTGGACACGTCAATTTTCAAGAGTTCGAGTGCCTGGAGTGGTTACCCGGGGGGAATATTGAAGCTTTGAATTAATTGAGGTATCAAAACTTTTTTCGCAACGTGATTCAACACCACTCGTCAAATAATAACAGTGTGGTCAAGACTGCATATATTAACCATTTAGGGTAATATTTGGATGAGACAGTGATCAGAAGCCATGTTTTGATATTAGTGTGACCCAAGAAACAGGATATCTGCCAGTGACGCCATGAAACATGTATACTTCAGTGATTTACCAAAGGAAATCCACTCTCTACCCGACGGTAATGGTTGTATGTTTGTAATGAATTGCTTTCTACATTCAAGACAATAGATATGTCTCAACGTGTGTGTTTGTTATTGCAACGAAAAGTTGAAGGTCAAGAGCGATTGTTTGTTATCTCTGCCATAACACAATATCTCGCTTTGCTTTCTTCAATCATGTCTAAGGTGTCGTGTAATTGAGAGGTGATTGCTCTCTAATGTTCGTGATTAAAATCGTCTTCGGCCTAGCCTGCGTGGCAGTCCTTTTCTGATCCTTTCAAGAAAGAGCAGTGTGAGTGGAGTAGAAGCCGCGCAACGGCGTAAGCCTTCGAAAGACTACCGCACAGCTCGCTCATCTCCCGTCTGACTCGTAGGAAAAGACTGCTACGCAGGGCGTCCTAGTTTTCTCCTTTTCTTAATATGGAAAATTCCAACAAATGTTTAAATGCCCTGTGTCACTTCCTACGTACGGATAAACAATCCATGGAATATTGAATAGTCTGGTCTCTAAGGGGATGAAACTTCATCTGTTTTTGGCCCTAGGTAAGTTAGTTCTGTTAACAAGTTCAAAGCGAAACTTGCTGCTCAGCTAAGACTGAGTTTAAGGTTCTGTGACGTTTCTAATAAAAAAAAAAAAGAAGAGGAGATGAAGTACCCCTTTGTGAAAATGAAGTTTGGGAAAAGTCTTTGTTTTTCGCTCCCCACAGAGTCGTCGATATTCACAATAACAAGTGTTGAGCTGCACAAGGATAACGACTAAAAGGTAAGTGATAATAAGGTATCAAGTACTTGTGTGCTCGTTTTATCTGTTTGATTCCGGAAGACCCGGTTGTTCGGTTTTGCTTTTAACTCATAATTGCGCTCTGCAGTTAACACCCTTGGTTGTATTGATCAAGGAAAGTTCATTTCTTGGTTGGAAAAGTTATTTGGCAGGTATCAATTTCGTCGGTTTGAAATAAAAAACTTACAACTCTCGCCATTGCAAGGCCGTTGCAAGCCTTCAGCGCTTGGCTCTGCATAGTTTTCAGCTGCATCACCAGCTAGCTGATCTCCATTTCTGATTCCGGCTGAATGCTCGTATCCTTTATTTCGTCCCATATTACTGTGCATACTGTTCCTGAGGAAAGGTATGATGTGGAGATTTGTCAATAAGCTTTTCAAGGGGTACCCTGAAGTCTACTGTTGACGAGTACTGACTCATGTAAGGGACAGCATGAACCCGAGTCGGACGGTTTCGTGTGGTGATTTGATGTTCTGTGGGAGGGAACAGTTGAGTCGATTTCTTAATCGACTACTTAATGGTTCAGGTTGGTTTGCAACTAGAATTGAAAGGACTTGATTGCGTGTGGTTTATTGCAGTGGCCACATCATCTCGTTAAGTCCTGGAAACAGAACAGGACAGTGACATGGTTGATCATTATCTGCTCAGCTCAAGAGACCAAACGAGGATAATTTATCTTCCAGATATTTATTAAATTATGTTCCAGTTGTGTGAGCATCAGTGTTGGTGTACTATATTTATCTATTTGAATTAAAAGAGTATAATGTAAATAGTTCTAACATTTCTAAGAATTTTTAAAAATAATGTATGGTCTCTGCTTTGTTAATTATATTAAATGAATTAAGGTGTTTCATCGAGTTTGAAAAATAAAAGAACCAGAATGTTTGAAGAAAGGATGTTTACTATCGCTTTTCAAATACTTCAGATATTTTTGTTTATATTTGTGCGTTTCTTTCTGCACGCAGCACGCAAGCGGCACAGGCTGTTTGTGACAATCAAAAAGCGTCAGAGAGAGGCCAACCGTTGGTTTTCTTCGGCTATTTTGCTGTTGAGTTAACAGGAGCCAGTCCGGGAAAGGTTAAGTTCTTTTATGGTGTGAAATTTCCACTTGCTTGACCGGGATATAAATATCATTAACAGTGTAACTCAGGAAATTTTCGGGCCATTTTGAGTGGATATTTGTTAATGACACTATTTGTGAAATTCAAGCAGGCGTTATTTTAGTGAGAAGTTGGATTTTGGGTTGTGTAAGTTGAGTGGCCATAAGTAGTATTTATATGTCAATTAAAAACAAAACAAAACTGTTGTTATGTTGAATCTTTGCATTCAGGGAGAAAACGCCGTCCGAAGAGTCTCGGCGGCATTATTTTAGGGACGCATTGATAAATTCAGGAAGATCTACTGAACAACGCGCTAAGAAAAGTAAGAGAATATAATCATTAAACTCGGAAACGACAAGCTTTACCGTTATCGACAGCATAGCCGTGCGAAACGTTTTTTTTTAACAGCTTTATTGGGCATGACTCATATAACAATACTATTACAATATACGATAGAAATCGAAAACGCAAGATACAGCAAGAATAATTACTGAGAGAGCAACGCAGAAGAAAAGGTCGTGGACCCAATAGGCCTTGTGCGAACAGGACATAAGGACCCGTACGATGCACCGCCCGTGGGATAAAAAAAGAACACTGTTAAATATTTAGGAGGAAACAATAGAAACTACGGGTGAGAAGGGCAGGATCGCACTATTGTCCAATTACCTCATGGTTATGAAAAGTACTTAGTCTGGTTCGGCTATGAGAAACAAAGCGAACAAAATCATGAAAATTGAGATCGGTAGATCCATTCAGACAGTTGAAAAAGACAACGAGGTCTTTGAGTTCACGGTCATAGGTTCCCCGTATGACGTCTCACTATTATATATGTTGTTTAAAGATTCACTTTCTGGCCCTCCTTTACACTATTTCAATTGAGTTTTGAGATATATCTGGTCTGGGGACGAAACTTGGGTGGCGTAGGACAACTGAGATTTCATAAGTGTCATATAGAATGATCGCCTAACTGAGACATCAGCTAGCAGCAAGCATGTGCGCTTCAATAGCCCAAGGAGGTTGTTGGCTTTAGCGATAATTGCTTGAATGTGTGGTCCAGGTGAGGGAGCTGGTGACTTTAACCCCAACGTCTTTCTCAGTGGACACACACTCAAGCTTTTCATTGTGAAGCTTATAACGGAAGATCGGCGGGCTCTTTTTTGCGGGTAATGGTTAACACCTTACACTTTAAGGCAAAGCGGATGTTTTTATGCCAAGTCCACTCATATATGCAGGTTGAGGTGTTCTGCATAGACATGCACCCTACGAGGGTCTTGATTTTGCGTTATAGTTTGGTGTCGTCAGCATATAGGGAAGTCAAAACATCGCCTATCGCTACATTTGGGAGGTCATCGATAAAGAGGTGACAGGGACCCATTGCGTAGTTGCGCCATCAATAACAACTTGTTGGACCCGCCCAGTAAAGGAGTCGGCAAACTAGGATAGCAACTGTCCTGACACCTTATATGACCTTAACTTGGAAAGGAAAACGCGGTGGTCGACGGCGTCAAATGCCTTGGCAAAATCCAAATAAACCACGCCCGTCTGGGTGTTTTTGTCAAGGTTTTGTCCGATAGTATGTAGTACAGATAATAACTGAGTGACAACTGAGCGATTCCTTAAGAACCAGTGTTGTAAAGGAGTGACTTAATCATTAACGTGCTCAAACAAACGACTAAATATGCAGCCTTCTAAGACTTTGCTAACAATCAGGAGAAGCAATCTCCACTAATTTCATTCAAACGTGATAAAAACATAGGCAACATTTTGGTCAGAAGTTCATTTCAAACGATGCAAAACTTGTTCTTTCATTCATAATGTAAAGAAAATTTCGGGACCCAAGAGATCCACCAAGATCACTGATCACTTTACGTGCATCTCCGCCAATATCATCTACGGTATAACTTGCAATAGTTTCCTTTCCGTTGAGTAACTTCCCTCTGAAGCCTACTTCCTGTTATTTCTTCCTCCGTGTGCTTGCAGAGTTCCTTTACATACGCAATTGTTCTTTTAATTTTTGCACTGCGCCGAGCGATTATTCGAGGAAATACGGATGTTGATTTATGCATTTTTTCAAAGCTGTTAATTGGTGGAGCAGGTTAAAAAGAACAATGGCTGTCTATGGTGAGAATATATTAATAAGTTAATAATTTGAAACACCACGGTCAAGACTATGGCAACCGCTTGCCCAACAATCGTTCCAGAAAGAAACAGTGTAAATTTCTCGCTAAATTAGATTTCTAACGGCAATATGGTATGAATTGCTCGGTGGCAGGATGTTTTCTCTGCTTAGTCGAGGATATGGCACATATGATGGTAAAGCTAAAAAAGACACTCAAGAAACCCGGGAACACAAGGTAAACCTTTCAGTCACTGATCATTTGCAGTTTGTGTTGTTCCATCGCGCGGGCTGCCGCATCGTTTTAATACGGGGCCTCAAATGTATTTCATGTTTTTATTTTATAGTTGATAACACATCAGTAACTTTTTGATTGTTTGGCCTAAAAAGTCGTAGTTATAATCCAGCTATCAAGCGTGAAAGCTAGGCCATCTTTTTCCGCATTTTGATCAGCAAACTAATCCCTCCAGCTAGTGTCGCTCAATTAATATTGATCGAACAAAGTTAGGCTGAGTGTGATATTCAGCTAAAACTTAATCACGATGTTAACATTTCTGGCTCTTGGAGTCACTATTGGCAAGCTTGTTTTATTTTTTTCTGATTCACCCCGAAGAAAGTTGTCTGAACTACAGAATAGAAGAAATCTCACTGACACCCAAAGCTGTTGTTTTTGTTGACACCTTACCCACAGCAAATCACTCGATGTCTGATTCCACTCGTGCTTGGGATTCTGCGGGGTTAAATGTACAGGCGCCGAAAATATGTGTTCTGCAGAAGAGTAACATGGTAGGCTCATATACTGAGTCAGAGTGCGCAAGAAAGATGATTGAGACAGGGGCGATGAAATTTCTTGCCAGCGTGAACATTTTGGTCAGAAGCAAATGTGTCTTCGACAAAAGCATTTAATGTTGGTGCTTTGTGCACCAATATTAAATGCATTTGTTTGTCAATTACAGTGATATAATTTACGAAATCAATTCAATCAATTTAGTATAATTCCTACTATTTTGAAAATTATGTGCTTAGATGTATGGAAAGACTATACTGACATTTATCCCTTTCACCACTAAGCATGCATTCATTTTACATTTACATTACACCCTGGGTGATTGTTAAATCTATTACATTCATTTTAAATTACTGGTGATCTTTGTAATCTGATTGGTACTTATCGATGCAATTCTTTTCACAATTTGTATCTTTTTCCCTGCCTATAAGACAGCTTTACTTAAACACAACAACCAATCAAATTTCAAGGCTTGTTTAAAGAGAGTGATCCAAAGTACTGCGTTTCCAACTTTTTACAAACCAGCTCATGCCTGATCAATACTGGATTGATAAAATATTTGTACAGACTTAAGAAAAAAACTTTATTGTGAGGGATTTCAAAATAAATGTAATAAAGTGGTAACTGAACTTTGCATCATGCAATTTTGGTCTAAAATCTTACTTGTAATTTCAAATCTAATCAAATACAGAGCAGCTCAATACTGGATCAATAAAATATTTGTACAGACCTTAAAAAACTGTATTTTGAGTGATTTAAAAATAGATGTAATAAAGTGGTAATTGATCTTGTGATTTCAAATCTAATCAAAACTATAGCAAAATTCTCGAACCTTATTGGTTATCACCAGCCTCTTTTGAGGACTAACAAGACAGTACACAGGTCATGCTTGTGACTGGATAATGTAATAAGAAGGTATTACATCATGTTTGTGTAATTGGAAAGTGCACATCATTTGCATGCCCTGTTGTGGCACATTTTGCAGAGTTAGCTGTTGTTTTGCTTATGAAAACATTCAACTGATGTCTAGTTTTATTTCTCAAATTTTGTCATAGTTTTGATTAATTGGTAACAGGACCTTGTATCATCTTATTCCTGGCTGTAATCAAACTTGGGATTAATGATTTCAAGCCCTGAGAAAAGCCATAACAACACATGAAAAAATATAATTATTTTTCACGTTTTCACACCACTCAGTCGTGTGGATGAATGAATGGCAAATCAAGCCTTACAATTCTCTATCCAATTTTCATGGATATTGTCAACTAAAACACTGAAAAATTGGTATCGCTTATTGACAGTGATGTTTAAAATTTCCATGAAGGGAAGGAAAACCAAAATACACAAAGAAAAACCAAAAGCTTCGTACTCAGTGGCTCAGTGGTAATGGCATTCCTGTAGTAGTGATCACTTGTAGATATGGAATTTCTCTTCTTGTGTTCAACTAGATATCTCACTTGTTTGCTGTGCTCACTCCTGAGTTATAGAGTAGAACACTTGAAGAGAAATTCCATATCTAAGGACACCATGTATTATTCCCTATATCTCACCTCCTTGCTGCACTCACTCATGAAATATCCAGTTAAACACTTGAAGATAAATTCCATACCTACACACGCCATGTTCAATTTTCTATTTCGTATCTACAGGGTGGTGGATTATTTGAAGTGAGCACTTATTTGAGGTTGGACACTTAATCAAATAAATAGAGGAAATAATAAAATCATAACTTTGATTCAATTCATCATGTCACTTTCTCTCGCACACTATTATAAATGGTTGCTTATCCTACTTGTTGGACATCAAATTGTACTGTGATTTTATTTACAGTAAAAGATTTTTGGATTAACATGGAGTTTAGATAAATGTTACAAAGCAAAATAAGTAAACTATCAAAGCTGTTGACAAATCTGCAGTTTTTCTTGACTGTAATTATTCTATTAAGGCAAGTTCTCTCTGTTTGGATCCAATCAAGTCAAAGTCAAGAAACTATACGGAAGACTTTCAGGCTAAAAATGAACCACACAATGTTTTCTTTTGTGGTTTATTTGTTTATTCTATATGACTTTCTTTTCATAAGTTCCCACCTGAATGGTTTTCAGTTGTGTCAAAAGACTCTTACAGAATGTAGATGACCAATCAAAAAGGTCTTTTATATAAATTCTAACTTCACTATATACTGTATCTTCACAGAAGTAAAGCTGAGCATATTAAATGTGGGCTATTGATAAGACTACTGTATTTCTCTGTTTTTAGTTGCATTCAATGTTTTCTGTCAATAACTGGTCATCCAAAGGAAATCAAGAAGGGTTGAATTTTCATAAATTTTTCTTTGGAGCACAAGTTGAAAAACAGTTTCAACTATTGTCTTAAAAGTAATTAAAAGTAATCTCAACAGCCAATGAGAACATGATATAACAAAGAATCTAATGAGCACTCCTAGTAACAAACAAACATTAAAGGATTGTGCTCTGCCCATTCTAAGGGATATTTATCAGACATGCCATAATAATTGTTTATTTATGTAAGCAACAATTAAAATCATGGAATTGTGGAATAAAAAGCATGAGCAAATTTGAAGATACTGAAATTAATTGAACAAGCTAACAGGATGAGTGCAGTTTACAGTATATGTGAAGTTTATCACTGCTAACTATATTATTGCTGGTTGGTATGAAAAAATAATTTTATTGTCCATGAGCTGCACTCTTTGGAATTGATTGTTAGTTTCTAAGCCTGCCAATGAATTTGGAGAAATTTTTGACTGTACACATGGTTAATGATGCATGCAATGGTGGTTAGCTAATTGTTTAATAAAGTTTGCTTTGAAAAATTTGCAACTATTTCAAAGTGTTACAAGGAAACTTGCATTGATTGATGATTTTGCACTTTGATTGCAAGAAGTTCTCTACTAACTAATAAATAGCAGTATAATGAGTGGGAATTTATCCAGAGTTTGTCTCTTTAAGGAATACTTCTCCCTGGAGGATCTTCATTTACCACCAATCAGATCTAACTACCAGGCCCTGGCACAAAAAGATATTGGTGAATATGACTCAGGACCAAGATATGAAAACAAGCCTTTTAAACTGCCAAAAGTAGAAGACACGAAGCATAGTATAAGAAATGTTCCAAAAACATACACCACTAGAAAAGGGGCATTGCTTCTCTATGCTGAGGATTTCTTTCTACCAGGATCTCCAAAACCAAGAAAGCGCAGACGGAAGTATAAAAAGCAACAAACCATGAAGCTTAAAACAATTGGTGATTTAAGAAATTACATATTGGACTACAGGAATGGGGTATGCCACTTTTTTCTTTTTTTTTTTTTTTTTAATGTGATGGCAAGCACCAATTAGAGGGTTCCTGGTTAGATTAAACTTTCATACTAATTGGCCATATGATGATAGATCATGGACAAATTGATCATTAATGCTCAGAAATAAGTGGCTATATTAGCCATCATTCAAATAGAATTTTGAATTAACGCTGCATAGATAATTTCCAAAGGGTCTTGATAGTAGCAGGCAAGTGAAGAATTTTAAGTAAAAGACAAAACTTTTAAGTTTGTTAGACAAGTTTTGACAGAAACTTATGTAATCTTCAGTTAATTAATGTACAAAGCATTGGAAGTTGAATTTATAATAAGTAGAAAAATGCTAATTATGATAAATGGTGACAACAAGAAAGAGGCAAACCATGAAAGTGTGAGAATTAAGAGGATAGATTTAGATTTACATGGTGTAACTGTCGGTTCAAAGAGGGCTGTTCTCTTTGAATATCATGTAGCTTCTTTTATCTTGAGTTGAAAATCAGTAGAGGCATGATCCAAAAAATTGGAAGCTAATCTGCTGAACACAAAGTGCGACAATGTTCAGAATCTTGCAAATGTTTGGAAATGTCACTGGCCTTGTCACTGACCTTGTCACTGACTAAGAGCTCTCTAACATGTGTGGAAAAATGCCGGCACGTTTCGCTGGCAGAACAGGCATTACAGCCGGTACATACAAACTTACAAACCACGTGTGAATGGAGCTGGTCAGGTATAAGGTCTTTCGCACCAAACAAGTTGCCAATCTTGAAAGAAGAGAAAACTAGCTTGATATCCAAGTCTTTGCCATAGTGCTTAATAAAGTGGTGAATCTTTTTCTGAGTGATAGGAGAAAAATAGCCTATGTAGGGTAGCTTAAAGTAAAACATAGGTGAATTGGTGGGAAAGGAACCCTGGGGATGATGCTTGCTTTGGGTCCCAGTGATGTAACGGTTTATAACAGGTAATTTAGTGTTAACAACTGAGTTGAAAACGTAAATTAGCCATCATAAAGGGTAAAAAAGCTGATGTTTCGAGCGTTAGCCCTTTGTCAGAGCAATGGTGAAGGGCTAACGCTCGAAACTTCAGCTTTTTACCCTTTACAGTGGCTAATTTATGTTTTCAACCCAGTTGTTAACACTAAATTACCTGCTATACTCTCCCACCGATGCAGCACCACAGTTTCTTTAAAAACTTACCCCTTTATTTAACGGTTTATAACCTTTTCGATTCAATGGGCTGGGAAAAGATTCTTTTTAAGAAGATCAATTAAAATTTTTCAGCCAAAGTTTTTCAAGATGTTCCATAAAAAGATTAGCTAAGACGGGAGCAAGGGGAAACCCCATGGCTATGCCATCTATTTGATCATAGAAAGAACCATTAAATTGGAAATGAGTCTGGGCAGCAGCTGTAGTGAAGAGGCTTCTAAGTTCAGGTTTACTTAATTGAATCTCAGAATTGCCCTCGGAAATGGAATTGAGTGCTAAGTCAATACACTCATCAAGGGGTATGTTAGTAAAGAGACTTTCAACATCAAAAGAAACCATTTATGAGACATAGATAAAGATTGGATGTCCTGCACAAAAGTAAAAGTGTCAGTGGCAGTCAGTAATCAGCTGGAATGTGAGGCATTAAGAGACTACATAGGTACTTGGCCAGGTTGTAATAATTATTGTATATTCTAATAGAAGAAGGTCGTAGATTCTTGCTGGCTGGGAGCCTTTGGTGTAGATGTTTTCGTACACAACGTTGTCAAGATGACCATTTTTCTTCAGTATTCAGAGGAGTCATTACAGTTGACCTTCTCTCAATAGGGTGGGATCACCCTTAATGGGCCAAAAATTGGAAGTGTCATTGATGATTTTGAGGATACCCTGGTTGTAATCTATTGTGGAATGGTATGAGGAAACATAAGAATAAGCCAAATGAGAAAGATCCAAAGCAAGTTTTCTTGCTTGTTTAGTGTCTCTCAAGTTCTTAAACATAGGCCAGAAATCACTCAGAAAAAGGTTCGCCCTTTGACCTGAGTCACTTTGTTCACTTGAGAATTTCAACTGTTTCAGCTCAACAAAACTTTCAATTCATTCATGACCTATCATGTAACAGAGTCCAAAAGGTATCCAATTTCACTGGTATGCTGTTATGATACTGCTTACCAAATTCAATCTTACGCATGGGTGGATGTTTAATGGAAGTAAAAAGAACTTTGCAGGGTACTAGTTTTTGACCGGATGATAAGCAGTAATAAACAACTAATAAGTGCCTTTTTAAGTTTTGCACCCATATCATGCCCTCAGATAGATCCCGCTTCCCATCCTCTCCCATCCCCTGTCCCCCTCCACTGTGCAGGGGGGGAGCTGTAATAGGCTAATTTTATTGGTGACTGTTGAAAGTTTCCCAAGCTCTGATTTTTGCTTTTCTGTCATCTAGGGTGATCCCCTTTTTCTTGCACTTCTTGAGAAGCGGATGAGTGGCCACAAAGACCAGTCAGTAAGACCAGGCTTTTCACCAAAACGTTACATTGCTACTCTTGGAAATTCACTGGAAGAGGACACTTGGAATCGTTTAGCAGCTACAGGATCATTTAAGGACCCCTCCTTGTTGACCTATATCCCACAAAGGACTCCCGAACATGGTGAAGCTGTTTGTAGTCTTTTTTCAGGGAAACCACAGCCATATAGTACAATGTCTCTACCTCCTATTTCTCCTTCAAGTTCAATGCTTGAAAGCTCTTTTCATTTTTATAAGAATGGAATGTCAACCGGTGCTGCATCAATGATCTCTTTAAACAGTGAAACTGAAGAATATGCACCATCTTCAAGGGCTTTGAGTCCAGCAGAATCACTGAATGATCGTCTGTCAGAGGTTGAGTTTCTACCCCAAAGAAAAGACCCATATAGTCAGTTAAATTCCACTCAAAAAGAGAATCTTTTATCACAACTTTTGCTACAAAGAACTTTAGAGTCAATGAATTCTGATTTGTCAGACCTCCAAGGATGGGTAACCAATTATTCCGAATCTGGAGGAGGAATGGAAAAGGATCCTGTCTCTGTGGTAACAATATCAAAAAGTAAAGCAAAACACAGAGGAAGCCTGAAATCAGGCTCTTTGTCCTCAATACCACGTTTGCCACCCATACAGTCTGCAGGTGCTCGGCCTTCAACACCTGTTGAATTGAAAGAAGAGTCACCATTGCCGCAGATATCAATGGAACAAACTATTCACCAACAACCAGATATCACCACTGAAAAAGATGAAACTGATAACATTCTTGATCCTAGTTCTGTCCATCTACATTTAAGTTCAATCTTGGTGGATGAAAATATTCCTTTTGTTGATCAGGGAGATCTTCAGGGAAGATCGCAAGGTTAGTAACATGTAATTAGGTTAGTTTTCCATGAGCTATAATCTTCTTGTAAGCTAACTTATTGTTTGCTTGATAAAAAATCCCAATTCAATTTTAGTAAACAATCTTGATTTCTGAAATGTTAGAAATGTACCTAAACTTACTTACATGTATGTGTAATGAATACCATGTGATCCAATATACAATAGACCCTGCCAACTCATACTCCAAGGAGAAACAAAAAATGGCTTAAGTTAGCAAGGTTCAAGTTAGCTGATAGTGATTGGCTGTAAAATTGGGTCAAAAGAAATCCAATCTTGTTTGAGTTACCAGGGGTTTGAATTAACCCAGTTCAAGTCAGGGGGTTCTTCTGTAGTTTTTATTTTGCACCTACTGTGTCATTGATTTGTGTTCATTATCATAATGATACATACATGTAATAATATATAAATATTGTGTTATCTGTTCCAGTATTATGTTATCTGTTCCAGTATTATGTTATCTGTTCCAGTATTATGAGTTGCAGATTTTTTTTTTTGGACATCCATTTAAGACTAAAGCCCCAATTGCTTAGATGGTTATTAGCTTGAGGAATTTCTCCCTATAGGTGCTCACCAATCCTGTTTTTTTTCTAGAATTTTGTCATTTACATTTCTCAAGTCAAATGTTATGTCTCACTAATTAGGCATAATCTTTAATGTAAGCTATTGTGTCTGGTATTCAGCGAGGGGCAGTTCCTGATTCTTATACTAATTTTGCATTCTTGAATTGTTTTCAAAACACTGGTATCTCAGGGAATGTTTCATGGACAAATACATTTGCTGTTTTGGATAACCATTAAGTTCAATGCATTTTCCAGACTCCTCCTCTCCTGTCTTGTAGGTGATGGAGATACAGTTAGTTATTCTAAAGAAACTACAGCTGATATTGAGGATGACATGAAACAAGAAGATCAAAGTGAGAATGCCAGCCAATCAGTGATCATGGGGAAAAGCAGTGAAGGTACCTCGTACATTTAATATTCCTCCCTTTATTTTCAGGGTTTTTAGGAAGAACTACATGTACAAATACAGAGCAAAAAATTTTTAAATATGGTACAAAAAATGACCAAAAAAAACAACCAATGATGCAAGACTGCATAATTATAAATTCATCATCTGTCATCTGTACTTTTAAGAGTATTTTAAACTGAATAATGTAAACTTTTGCAGTATAGCATCATGAGTTTCCAGATTTGACATGGAATATGAAGTATACTGCTTTGTGGAGAATTACATGAACAAGTATTGTATTCTACTTTGATAAACTGCTAGATTGTCCTACCAAATTTTATCGGATGTCTTCATAACTTAGAGAGAGAGAGGAAGAAATTGCATTAAAACTGGGGATTTTTTGTCACAACTTCAACCTATCAGAAGAGATTGATTTTTAACTGCCCCTTGCAATGTAAGTACATTACTTACAGTAGCAATGTGAATAATTAAACTTATCAGTTAGAGGGAGAGTGCCTTGATATGACACCAAATCCAAGAAAGCAATTCAATGACAGCTTGAATGCGACAACTAGAAAAGAGAATTACATTTAAATTTTGTCTTCTGTCCCAGAATCAGATCGTCCTGGGATTCAAAGAAGACCAAACAAATGGAAAGAGAATTCTGGCTGTGAAAATTCAGTGGAAGATCAAGTGATGATAAAAAGTGATGACATGATTGCACTTGATGACATTGTGCTGAGTGAGGACACTACCTATGATGATAAAAGGCAAAGTACTCAAGGAGAGGAGATCAAACATAAGCAGACATTAGAAAATGTGGACCAAATGGAAGAACATTCTGAAGATGACAGTCAGCCACAGGTGCAGAAGATAGACATGGCAGAATTAGATCATACACATACAAAAGCTGATGATGAGGATGAAGGAATTGGAATTGATGAAGGTGTGGTTGATATGAGTGAAAAAATGGGAGTTGCTGATGACAATTTGGCAATTACTGAGGAAGGTAATCTTAATTTTTATTTAAGGAAATACAGTGTATGATATCCGATCTCATTATTAAATTACCTTTGATCGGAAAGTAAATTTACAAGATATTGCAGATCTTCTCAATGTTTTTATGATTTTTATTATAACATATTCATGTTTACTGCATGAATTGACAAGGATACCTTGTCACTTTTCAACTGGAGTGAATTCACATGAACGTTACATTAAATGTTGGCATATGTTACATTGATAGCAATGTTGCGTGATGTGGTGATATATTGTGTTCTAGGCATCCAGACCAGTCAGGAGAACACCTCATTGCCACCAGCTGAACCTCCTTCCCCAATAAGCTTGGAGGAACTTCAGGGGGAGGCTCGAACTGTGGCCAGTAAAGTTCTTAGTCGTCCACAATCAGGAATGGTGTTCATGGAGGACATAAAAGCTGCCATTGCAATGTGGGCTGATCGCCTAACAAACCTTTTAGGACCCCCTCGACAAGGTATATAACACAATGTCAATTTGTCAATGCTATGTAAAGAAGGATTTTACAGATTTGCCTCTAGCGTGAGACAAGGGGAAATATTTGAGATCAACGGGATTTTTTTTCATTCCTTTTGGTGTTGATAGCAAAAAAATAATGAAATTAGGCGAGTGCAATCCAATTTTATCTTTGAAGCCAGCAATCTTTACCAGTGCACTTCAAAGTTGAATTCAATTAAACTTAATATGTTAATTCGTTTTACGAATGTAAACACCCTTTATGCTGTATTGAGAAAGACCTCCACATAAATTGCTTAGGCCCTTCAAGCAAAATTACCGAAATAGAGTTGAAGAGTGAGATACCCGCACGAAATACAAGTATGTAAATATATGTGGTAAGAATATATTCTCTGTCGATTAAAATTTACGTTTCGTATGTTACAAATACATTGTGGATCGTGTGAAATGGAAACTCTTTCGCGGTGTTGATGCCATATCTATCTTGATCATCAGATTTATAGCTTTACACCAGTCTTTGCAATTCATATTGCATGGGCTCTGATCTACCTCCAATGTAAATCAGCAGGCACGAGGCTTGAGCTTGTCCTTTGTTCTGGGTTTTTTTTCCCTTTTGATCTCTCTTATTTTCCTCGTCCTTTTACTGCAACGCATAAGTTAACCAGAAATACTATCGTCACTTCTGTTTATCCAACACTTACTTCTGTTTTAAGTTGTTCAAGTTAATTTTGTTTGCTTTCAGCGGAACGTGTCAGCTCTGCTAACCATCAAAGACAACATTCAACACACCTGGCAGCAAAGGAAGGGTTAGTTCGCCATGCAAGGCATCGCAAGATGAGCAGGTCGGCAGGTCCATCACCTGCAGCTTTGCGGGAAGCGCTCAGGATTTCTGGAGGTAAGCAAATTGACAGCTTGTAGCAGATAGTACGTTTACAATCAGTGCAATAAAACGCTAGAGCTTTGAGTACGCCGTAGATAGAAGTTGAAATGATTGTCTTGTGATATCAGGACACTCCACCCCTTCCCCCCGAACTTGCGTAACTCGTTAAGATGTCAGTCATTACTAGTGATTCATATCATCCAGCGAAGTTAGAATAAGTTTGAAAGTGTAAGCTCATGTATGTGTTCGTCACAAATATTGCTACAAACACTCTGTAAACATATAAGTAAATCTGTCAACCCTTTACTCCCTGACATCAGGATCCATATTCTTCGTATTCTATTCTCTACACATTTTCTCAGGTGCGGGCAAGGAGAACTTGTTTAACAATCAAGAGCCGATGATCATTTAGAGTTTATTTTTCTAGCCTTAGTGTGTGATTCAGGGGTGATTTTGTAGGAGAAATGAGATGCTTGTCATTCTTAGTGGTTAAGAAGTTAATAAAGCAGTTATAATTACCAATCTTGTTCTACGAATACTGACTTGGTGACGTGCTTCAGTGCGACTTGGTTAACGAATAAGTTACAACTTTCGGTAACGTTTAAATAATCAAACAAGGATAACTGTCCAAACGATCATAACTAGTTATAACTACTACAAGCAATAGCTGACCATTTTCCTGACACCTTTTTTTGACCATTTTGTGCTGTTAAGCATGTCACTTTCAGTTCATCCACATGTTTGTTTGATAAGCCACAAGTTAGTGCGCTTTTATTTGACAGGTGAAGTGATGGAAATAGAGGTCCTAAAAAACTTGCCACCACTCCCCAAACGATTGAGCAAGACCAGCCAGTCGCAGCCTCCTGGCCTAGATACCAGTGTCCATAAATTCTACGAGAAACGTGAGTTTATTATCCGTGGTTACATGATAGCGTGATGCTCCACTCCATCATGTGTTCCAAAAAAAATGAGAGCAACTTGACTGGACAGAAATAGATCTTATTGACTAAGAATGTTGTGTCAGGGCAGGTTTAATAATTGTTTCTATGATTAGTAGATAACTAGGCAATTGGCTCTCTTGTTCTTTCCCGAAATTGTTGGAGAAGGAGTCTTATATTCATTGGCCAGTGAAGGATTTTGTGAGTTGGCCAACAGATTACAGGCGAAAAAAAAAAAGGCTTAATTGGAAAAAAAAGTGAGCCTCGTTTTGGTTTCCTTTTCGGCTTCTGTTTTGTGAACCCAAGAAGTTGAGTTTTAAAATGTAGCCATTCCGACCTATCTTTCCCGTACTGGGAGATTTTAGATTATATCTAAAATGATTTCCCTGTGCTTCATTGCTGTGTATAAACTCAATTTCTCTCTTGTCCACTCAAAGATGGCTCCGCATCAACCAAACGATCTGGTTCGTCTAATGCAGCTCAATCGATACCCTGGGAACGGGTTTCAAATGCTGACGTGCAAGTTGACGTTTTTAGTTATGCAACTAAAGACGAAGAGCCTAGCTTTCATAGAGTTCAGTTTGATGAGATCGATGACGAAGAATCAGATGACGAGGATGAAGAATTCAAAACAGCTTTGGATGCTGTTGTAACAGAGGTGAAACAGGACTACACTTTGATCGAAGCAAGGTCAAGAGTGGAAACTTCGTCCCCAAAGAAAGAGCAGAAGCCATTTCAGTTTCCCCGTCCGGCAGAATCTAAGCCGCCAGCTGGTCTCCAAAACAAACAAACACAAGGACAAGTCAAAGGGAAAGCCAAGTCAGTGCCCGCTAAGAAAAAACCTGTTGTGAAAAAAAGGGCAGGCAAGAAATCAACAAAAGAACCATCCAAAGCCTCAAATAAAACTTCGAAAACAGGGAAAGGGAAAGGAGAGACACAGAAAAAAAATCATCAGGAAAAACAAGAAAATCTTTCTGACGTAAAAGCGGCGGAAGGAGAGAAGACTGACCCTTTAAGAGTTGACTCGGAAACAGGTGAACATGAACCGGCAACATCACAAAGGACTGTTGTCTCGTCGGCTCTTTCTGGAGTTACCTCATCTAGAGTTTCCTCTAAAGCTTCTGATGGGTTAAGCGAAAAGAAAACTGCAGATTCGCCGTCAGAAAGACACGATACACCAGTTGTTGAGGTTCCTTTTCTGGCACCTAAACCTACTGAGCCTCAAATTATTCAGCCAGAACCGGAACCAGAAGTAGAGAGAACGCCTGAACCTGAGGAGCAAAAACCCTCTCAGGAGTCTAGAGCAGCTAGAAGGGCAGCGGAACGAGCGGCTGCCGCAGAAAGAAGACGCCAAGAGGTCGAACGTAAGAGAAGGGAGAGGGAAGAGGCCAAGAAAAGAGCAGCTGAGG
Source organism: Pocillopora damicornis (assembly GCF_964200805.1). Lineage (NCBI taxonomy): Eukaryota > Metazoa > Cnidaria > Anthozoa > Scleractinia > Pocilloporidae > Pocillopora > Pocillopora damicornis. Next base: position 9,532,804 of record NC_142683.1, on the reverse strand, counting down.
AGGAGACTCGATTACAGCAACTTAGGCTAGAGGCTGAAGAAGAAATGAAGAAAAGGGAAGAAGAACTTAGGTAAGACTGTGAACAGTGATCAATGCATGTCTGCATGTATAGTTTCTATCTGAAGCTGAAAGCACAATGATGGTTAAACATGATTGTAAAATCTGAAATTTCTTGTTTCTCATCACCATCGACCGCTCTCTCTCACCCACCATGTTATAAGAAATGTTCCTTTCAGCGCACATTTATTCTCTTGCTTGTGCTTGTGTTCGAGCATGTGCTTACAATTATACTTGTGCTCGCAGTTATGCTTGTGCTTATGCTTACGTTTGTACTTGTGTTTCGTACATCCTGCTTTGTTCATGTACATACATTGATGATTATGCTTTTGATTCAACATGAGCTATCCTATCGTGCTTGTGCTTGTGCTTATACTTACATGTATGTAGGTGGTCATTCTCGTACTCATAAATATGTTTTTGTACATGTGAATGCTGTTTATTAAGAATTAATTCATGCTCAGTGAGCGAGTATCAAGGTATGAAAGTGCCTAAATTACATGCGGTGGGACGTTTGGAGAGCACAGCGAGAGTAACCAAGAGCAACGTAAGAGCGACTTTTTTTTTCAAGACCGCGTGAGGTCTGGTTTAAATATAAAACAGGACCATTTCATTTAATTTGGAGCTCACGGCACGCTTCTGAAAATCACCTATATTTCAAAATCTAAATATCGCATTTCGTGGCAAATTTTCAAGTAACATTTTTCCCATGTGGTGTAACTCGGTTCAGGTCAAGCTCAAAATAAGTGGAAATAATGTTGTTTTCTAGGATATAAATATAGTTTCATTTCCGACACAATTTAATTATGCACCCTGTTATTAAGTCCGGATTCCAACCAAATTTTAGCAGTTAGCACCGTGTTCGATCAGGAAACCAATACAGTAAGCTAAAATTGCAAAGCTGACGACGACAGATTAATTTTTAACCTTGCTTTCGTTTCAAATTCTCATCCATTTCCCATGGCGAAATTGTTTACTATAACACATTCCATAAGCTAGCGGCAGGTGTCTGTTTTTCTTCGCATATTCGAACACACTTAAGTTTTTAGAAAGTTCTAGGATAAAATTGAGCCTTATTGTGGACTTGATATAGGATAATTCAATCATTTATACCGGTAGATCAACAGTTATCTGTTGAAGACGGAAGGCAATCTGATAGTAATGTAACACACCTAAGTGATTGTCACGCAAGGCTAAACTTCTTGTAAGAAATTTTCTTGTTCCCTTCTTGCGATTTTTCGGCTACGTAATTAGCACTTTTAACAACTTTTTCATATGCTGATATAAAGCAGACTGGAAACAAACAGTAATTAGCACCAGGAGTGGGGACAAGATCGGAATTCTACTGTTACACTCACATACCCGCTCACCCACTCACTCATCTCGACGATATGTTTGGCTTCGCCTTCTATAGGAGGTAGTAGCCACAGAAAAGAAAAACTGGAAAAAAGGTAGCAAAAAACGCACGTTTAAAAATTGTTCTTTAAAGTGCCTTGCTGAATCTGCGATCAGTTTTGCGTGATTATCCTTTAGCATGGCTGGATAACTCTGCTAAAATGCACGACATCTTTGTGACCCTCTCCTCCACCCAAAACCCGAAGAACATCGATGCCTGGAACAGGTCCTCTGGTCCGATTGCTGAAAGGTGTGAAGAATTGGCGCTTGAGCTAAAATTTATTCCAATCGGGCCTCAAAATCGTAATTGCCGACAAACTTTCGGTGTTTAGAAATGACTTAACTGAAGAATCAAAAGCGTCACCCTTTTGTCGAAGTAGTAGTTTTATCTTGCGAACAGTATCCCCAACCAATGCCAGAAAAGACTGATTTCCACTTCTGAAAGTTTTGCAACTAAAACTCTCAATTTGTGAAGAACGTTCTCTACTCAGCTAGGATTCTTTGTTTGTATTAGTGATTTCAAATGACACAATGTCCATCACACTTTTATCTTCAATTCTAGTTCACCTTAACTATCTGATTCCGTCTTCAGCTCCACATTCGGTATTCTTCTGCTATTTCACTCATTTTGAACTCTGCCTCTGTTTCGTCTGTAGTCTGAATTTTGATCATTTTCCAGGGGTTCCTTTGTTATTCTTTTCTCTCTCTCCTTTCCCCTTTTATGTTGTTTGTGTTGTATCCTGCTTTTTGGCTCTTCCAAATAATGTCACTATTTACGTATAACGGCAGCACTATTTAACTCTGCACGAGATCGCCGCTGCGAAATAAAGCAAGTCTCACAGCGATGACTAAGGGATAAGAAAAATATATTGAAACTATAAATTTGGAAAGAATTTTCAGATGTGATTTAGTGCAATCAGTTTTTGTAATGTAAGTATTAAAAACTCTCTACTTTTCAGTGGATTCAGTCTTTAATGATAACTTATTCTACACTATCATATGAACAAGTTTGTTGAAGCGCTATTCGCGAATGTTCTTGGCAGAAAAATTGCAAGAAAGAAACAAAAAGTTTATCGTGATGGCAATGCGTTAAGCTTCTTTAGTACTCTCCAAGCTTCCCAAGTGCTTCCATACTTTGATATCGACAGCTTGAAGCATACACCAACTTAACACAAGCCTGTGCTTAAAGTTACATAATATTCTCCTGTTTATATTTTTGTTAGCAAAACTGCTTAAGTCAATTTTTTATTCATGTACTTATGTACGTTTTCTACTAATGCTTTCCGCTTACGCTTATGCATTTGTTGTTTCTTGTGATAGAGTGTGAACAAGTACAATTTTGTGTTTGTACCAACTTGATCGATGCGCTTGTACGATTATCAACTTGCAAGTCTAACTAATGTTTTGGTGCATTTCGTGTTCATGTATGACGCTACTTTTTCAGGAATAATTATTTTCAACAATTCGAGCGTAAATATCGACAAACCTAAATCCCTTTCATTTCCCTGTTCTAGAACCCTTCCATTTCCTTGCTCTTTTCCCAGAATAACGTGCTCACTTATTATTTTGGTTTACGTGCATTTCTAGTGTTGTGGCTATGCTGCTTGATTCGTTGGTTCCCTCGAAGAAATCAGAGAGCCCAATGCGTTATTGCCAGTGAACTTTTGCTTGTTTTGTTCACGGCTGATCTTTTCCAAATTTTCAGTGAAGATCTGCCGTATTATGTTCACAACTTGAGAAGATTATGCTTGATTTTGGCAGAAAGTTAGTTTTGGTTTTGTTCAGGGTGATAATGTATTGTTCGTCTTTTTGAAGGCGAAAACGAGAGGAAAAAGAAGAAGAAAAACGGCGGAAACAGGAAGAGGAGATGGAGCAAGAGCGGCTAGCGAGCATTAAAATTGAAAGAGAACGTCGCGCGAAGGAAGACTGGAAAAAACGACAACAACAGGTACTAGCACAGAGAAAACTCGAAGAGGAATTGCGTAAAGAACAAGAGAAAATAGAGGCCGAACTTGAGGCTGCGCGGCTAAGGGAAGAAGAAGAGAGAATTAAAGCTATGGAGGAGTCAGATAGGATAGCATTCCTGGAGAAAATGCGTCAAGAAGAGGAGGAACTGAGAAGGCGACTGGAAGAGCAGAGAAGGAAGGAGGAGCGCGAAAGGAAGCTTCGAGAGGAAGAGAGAAAACAACGAGAAGACGCTCTGGCTTTACTTCGGCAGAAGCAGCTACAAAGACATTTGTTTATCGCAGGAATCCTCAAAGAAAGTCATTACCTTTCATTGTCCCAACGATTAACCAAGGCCTTTACGTTTTCATACTTTGATCTTATTCCATGGAATCATTTGCAGCATTTAAAACCTCCGCCTTCTCCAGTCCGAGACCTTCTTCACTCGGTTAGAGAAAATATCCCTCCAACCATACTGGAAGAAGACGAAGTGACAGAAGATTAGCATATGGAAAATTATCACTTCTCAGAAATAGTCTTAAAAACAAAGAAATTGGTTCATATGAAGATATTAAAATTGAATTTTGAAAGCTCCATTGATTATTTCTGTCCATTTCCTTCAATAGCAGGCTATAATAACGATGACAATAGATGGGAAAGGGGAATTATGCCTCGGAACCACGTTGCCTTTATATTCGCTACTAAAGGGAATTATTTTTAATGTAAAAAAGACACAACGCGCGCCCTTACTGGTCATATATCCGTCACATATTTGCCTGTAAACACATAGAAACCTGGAACTCTTTTTTTTCTCAAGCATTTCAGTGGTCCAGAATCGTAAATCCTCCAATTTGATTGGCTAATTCCGCGCGCTTCAGCGATCCAAATTTTGCCGTCCAGACCCCGGGTACGGACCGCACCGAGTTTTGTTATTTGCACATTTCAATCTTTTCACGAGAGAAACTAAAAGATGTAAACATGTAACAAGTGACTCACAGTAATGGATTCAGACCACGAAAGCTAACAAAACGAAAGCGAATTTTATTGTCTCGAAAAGGAAAACATACTTCAAGATAAACTATGTTCCTTGTCTAACGCTGAGCAAAGCTTTGAATTTAACGACAACTTTTCTACTGTAAATTGCACATTAGAAACCGAAAGAATTCATAGAGTAAAAGCCGCATTAAATCCCCCCTTGTGTAGCGAGAAAAAGTGCCTCGTTAGACTTCAGATTTTCGGTGGAAGAAATACTAGATTTACACACCCCATTGCAGCAAATAGACAAACAGACAATAGTAAACAGTACATCTGGTCCTGATTTTGGTATTGTGCTACCAATGTCAACTTCTCGATCTTTCTTAAGAGAAAGAAAAAAGTCCTGAATACATCCATTTCCAATCAAACAGTTTCCTATATATTGTTGTTCTATTTAAAGTTCTTTTATTTATCTTGATGACGCTGAAGACATTTAAGATTTTACGATTATTGTTGAAAGGAAGATCGGATTGCCCATTTTCATGGAAAAAGAAAAAGTGTCTACCATTGTGTATTGAAGTTTATATTTTTGGTCTGAGTGAAATTTTTCTGTTTGTGTAGCACGGTTGTTCAATCCTGATTGATCGAAAGCAGTGACAGTATATTTTGATGAGGTACTTCACTGTTTCAGTTGTGACCTGTGTGACACCAGCACGTTGCTTTTTCCCTTATGAACGGTCTCAATGAAGAGACTTCTGAAGGTGTATCGTTATTGCTGTGCTTGCCATTTTATTTATCTTCCACATTATTTTCGAGAATCGACGACAGGTATTCATCATGAAACTTTTGACCAGGTTCTGCCTCTTCCAAGGTCTGAATCCTTCGGATCTTCTTTCCCGTTGATATAGGATATGAAGGCAGTCTCAATGATTGAGCAGACTGCTACTGACTTAATCGCATTAATTATAAATCGGCTGAACGTTTTTAAGATTGCAAAATCTTTTCATCTTCAAGATACTGTTTTGCCGCGATTGACACAGCGATCACGACAGTGAACTTCACATATTTCATTAGATTTGAACTTGGATCAGATATCATTGGTTCCTTAATGACTTTTTTTGCAACCCATCCGATTCTGGCGATCAATCCAGTCAAAGTAGCTGAATCACTCGATGTTTTCACAAGCTTACAATCAGACATTTTTTTTGATAAACAGAAAAAAAAATTAATCCATTGGCTTTATTCTGTGGCTGTGTTGGTCTAGCCTGTGGTTTTAGTTTTGGTTTATTAACAAGAGCCAAGCCTTCGGCCGAGGCCCCAGAGGGCCATCAACTCTTTTCTTTTATGGTACAGTCCAGCCAGTGAGAGAACTACACTTGTTACTGAAAGAATTTGAGTGAGTAAGAATGATGATAATGTTTCTAGTTTTGGTTGCCCCTTAAGGGCCTGGCCAAAGGCTTCTGGTTGTAATCCTGCTGCTCCCTGGTTTGCCCCTTTCAAGGCCTGGATCTTTTGCATCTTCGGATTGCTTTAAACCTCCCTTTTTCTTATTTTCCTGTCTCACTCTTTTGTTGTATTCAGCAAGCGGTTTGCCAGCTGCAACACGCCCTGGGTCTTTGTCTGGTTTTGTCTTGTTTCTATCAGTTTAAGTCACCCGTTGAGCCTCTACGAGGCCCCGCCCCTCAGGGCTAGCACTATACGGCCCGGCTCAAAGAGCTTGAGCTAGTGCTTCTTCGGTCTTAGGCTCATCCATCTTAGTTGTTGTTACTTACTTTTAAGTTCTTATTCCAGTTCTTATCAAGTTCGTATCAGGTACCTACACAAGTTCTTATCCAAGCTCTTATTAAAATACTTGATAAGAACTTCTTCAGTTTCTTCACAAATACTATCCTTTTCTAACTATTGATCAGGTACTCTAACTTTTTTGGCAGTAAGAAGTGCAGCACTTGCGATTGCCATGTACCTTCCACAATTTAGACTCGATCCACCGCCAATCACTCTGAGTTCTCTCTTAACCATGAAGTTATCATTCAAGTCGTTCAGAAGTTTTCCTTGATCAACAGGGAGAAAATGAAGCAAGTCTTTGAAGATAAGGAAGTTTCGTATCTCTTGAAGTACTTCTCGACATCTTGTGCAGTAAGCTTCTTGACTTGATCCTGGGTGAGAGATACACCAACCATTTCCTTCCACTTGCAATGAGAACAGCGAGCTGCTCACTATGTTCAGAATCACCAGCTGATTCAGCTTCAAGAATGTTCCAAACATCATTAGCAACGTCTTTTTCATTCATATCCATTATATAAGATGTTGTTAAATGTTAGATCAATACTGAAGGGCTGAAGGGGTGGCGAAATTAGAAAATTGAGATGCGAATACTTCACTCTCTCTAGGTTTGCTACAAATTCCTTCTGCTCATCTTTCATCAGCTCGCCCGCGTAATCCTCGAAAATCATCTTCATATCCTTGGCAGATGGTGTGTAGAAGATAAAAATTACAACTGTGTTCTCTGTGAATGGTTTTGCGATGCTTGTCATCTGTTTTGTGAAGACCCAAACGCTGATTCCCTTATGTCCTGCGCTGAACGCTAAATTCACGAGTTCATTCGTCCTCTGCTTCACATCTCTTGAAGCAGCACAATCATCGAGAATGATCAGTGTATTTGTTCTCTTAAACACAAAACTGATAATCCTAAGCCAATCATCGATCTGACGTTGGAGTGGGGTTAGGATAAGTAGGTCCTTATCATTTTCTGCGAAGCCATCATATGCATTGTTGTGGATGAATGTTGGACAGAGGAGAAAGATGTAATCAAACTCTCCTCAGAAAGTGGTGCTCAAGAGATTGACCAGGTATCTTGTCTTTCCAGAGTTCACTGGACCGACCATTAACGCATTGAATGGAATGTTATCAAAATTTATATTTTTTTTATTGATCTAATTGATTAGCACTTTGCGCCAGGGGCTGCTTGGGCTGTGAAGTGGCCCATGACCCAAAGGGCTCCACAGTCTAAGCCCTTCGAGCCGGACCGAGTAGTGGTAGTAACCACAAGCAAAAGGTGCTGTCTTATCTTCAATCGTTATTTTCTTATCATCATTTGCACTCAAAGCTATTTATTTTATCGTCTCAAGGAAGACCTCATGCCCATGTGTTCTGATTACATTCATATTCCTCATTTGAGTATTCCCACTGAATTTTTTTTCGCTTCCCTCAAACACCATGTAGCTGAGAGAACACTTCAATGATCTTTCTGTCAGCTTCATCCTTCGTCATTCCCACGACCTCACCCTGACACGTGATCCTTGGGGTAATTGCCTGTGTCAAAGTTTTCTTCAATATCACTGCGTATACCCTCGTAAAAGTCTTCAGTTTCAATCTCCCACATCAAGCTGTCAGTGCCCGTGAATAAAAGTTCTGCTTTTTAGCCATATTTCTTCTTGATGGTAGTTATAGTGGAAGTCATACATCAGTGTACTGCTGATATCGAGGATGCCCATTCCACAATAGACCAGCTTATCAAACCTAAGTTTTGTCTTCTTCATATCAATCGCTACAACATCTTCATTGAATATCGTGTAATGCTTGAAGTTTGGATTTGCTGCAAGTTTCAATGCATTCTTTCTAACATTGACTAATCTCACGTCCACACGACTCCTGATATTTTCCATAGTTTTTCCAAAGACAGTTATTCATCAACTTGAAGAAATTTTTTCGAAGTCATCCTTTGCATTTGCACGCAGCTTCATGTTGAGCTCGATGTAGCTCTCAAGCCAAGGCTCTTCTTTGAGGCTTATTCCCCTATGAATCTTTTTTATCCTCAAACCTAGATCGAGATATTGTTTGAGTGCGTGATAAACCACGTATCTCTCCTCATCATACAGATAGAGAATCACTTTTTTTAATTTATTGCTCATTAAGCCTCTCAGGCACAAGCGGATAATCGTTGTGAAGATCGTGTAGCTCTTTCAGATACTCAAGATTCACCTCAAAATCACAAGAAATTTCTTGCCAAGTGTGGAGGTCGGTCATCCATTTGAAACCTCTTACAGGAAGAGACTGACATATCGCCCAACCGTAAAGATTGGTTGCATCGAGATAGGTTATATATTTCGTTAGCTTTGTTTCATCATAAGCTTTACTCATTTACTTGTTGTTTGCCCTTCCATGGCAATTTGATATCATTGAAAAACCTCCCCGAATTCCTTTTTCATATACATCAGCAGCTTGTCAACACCACTGAAGAGTTTAAGCTCAACTTCTGTCACCTTCAATGCACCAATCCAAGCCAATCCAGGAGCAGAATAATACCAGGCAGGTTCGAGCTTATAATTCTCGTAACAAACGTTTCTGAATTCTTCAAACACGTATGCAAACAGATAACATCCGTTTTGAGAAAATGGTTATGGTAATCACCCATCGTCTTCATGTCAAACTCTTTGTAGACCTTCTCAGCATGCTCATAGTCTTCATCAGATATATCACAGTCATTCAGCTTTGAATAGAACTCTTCTTTGGGAGGTAGTTCTCCTTCATGAAACTTTTCAATGCTGCTCATGTAGCCGTATGGATACACACCTTTCCGGGTGACTAATGGATTTTGTCTTCGAGTACCTTCTCAGTTTCCTTCAGCTTCTCAAGACTCAAGTTTGCGACTAAACTATCGAGGGAAGAAGCCATGAAATTGAAGTTGTCGATAAAGCGAAGCTCGTTCTTAATGTCAACTTCTTTACCTTCTTTGCCGATGAAAGGGCCAATGACGACATATTTACTGAAGCTGATGTACTTCTCCTCATTATTGGTAATGCATTAGATGTTTCCTCCAGCACTTCAACAAAGATCTGAGCAACATCCTCATCCTCACTCTTGGCTCTGTAGATGACTGGCTCTTGAGAATAAAGCTTATCATCGAAGCAGACAACGTGATAGCAGAACCCACATGGTTTATGCTTTTTATATTTATTTGTGAAACTCGTCACCGCTTGGCTCGCATATGCCAATCGGTTCTCTAGATGATTCAAAGTCAGAGCTTGACTTAATGGGATTAACTGCTCTTAATATACACTACTTGAAGTATTAACTATCCTTGTCCTTGATATTTATCACTGCTCTTCCAACTTTGTCGATTCAGCCATCCCTTCTTGGGATAGGAAAAGTGTCTGTCTTTGTCACGTTGTTCACTTTTCTGTAATCTATGCAAATACGGTAACTTCCGTCTGGCTTGGGAACAAGTATACATGGAGAACTCGAACTACTGCAGCTTGGGTCGATATTGTCGTTCTCTAGCATATACTTTATTTTACCCTTGCGCTTTATTGCTTACCTGGATTTAGCCTCTACGGGTGCTATTTTACAGGAGCGCAGCATCACCAACATCCATAACATGGTAAATCTGACCTGTCCTGGAAGGTACATCAGGAAACAGGTCTTCATACTCTTCTTGCATTAGCTTTTTCAGGTCCCGGCGTTGACTCTCTTCCAGGTGTGACAGCTTAGAGTCTAAGTTCCGCAGCACATTGGAGTTTGTGAGTTTTGATGTGTCAGTGGTACTAAGATGAATACTACTAAGTTCGCCACTCAGTTCTTTGGGCAAAAACAACTTCATTAACATTTGCAAACTCTTTGACTCAATTACTACTTCGCTCCACATAAGGTTTTAACATGTTTTCATGATATAACTGTCTGCTTACGCCCATCTGGAGTGACTATAATATATTTAAAGTAATCTAACTTCTTCTCAATAACATAAGGACCAAAAAATCTAGAATTACCTACCGGCTTGCACAGTACAGTGAGATGCATGCACACGTGTAATGTCATGCATTTTTTTTGAAAGGGTCAACTTACAATTACATTAAAGTCGTTGTATTATCAGACTAGATTACATGGTGTCAATAGTGAACTACATATAGAACTGCCGCTCGTGACCTTAGAAGCAAACTTGAGGAGTTTTGTTGGAAATTTTCTGTACACACGTGGAAACCTCCCTGTCAAGTGGCAACGGTTCAGACGAGCGTCGTCAAATTACGAAATCATGGCCCAGCTCAAGGCCCCTGACAATCCGAACTGGAACAAGGAACGAAGGACCGCCACCTTACTTACGAGTATCGGCTCGGATGCGTTAGATGTTATTAATGCTATGGAATTTCAAATCGAAGATGAAAGAAAGGGCCCAGCAGTGATTCTCAAGAAGATGGGAAAATACTGCTTTGGGGAGTACATTGAGACCTATGAGAAGTATGTTTTCAATCGCAGAGACCAAGAGATGAATGAATCCGTGGATGCGTATGTGACCACACTAGGAAGATTAGTGAGGACCCGCAATTATGGGGCATTGACAGACTCAGTTACTCTTTATAGAATAGTGGTTAGCATTAATGACAATTCAGCTTGCAAGAAGCTCCTGCAGACAAGCAGCTCACCTTAGGTCAATGTATAGAAATTTGTAGATCCATCGAGACATCAGCGCAACAGTTAAAGGTGATGACCGACGAGGATGTTCGTTTTGTGAAAGAGCGCAAGAGCGCATGTGCAAGTCCTGTGCAAGACAACACCCTTTTGCGAAAAAGAGCTGTCCAACATGGGGAGCCTCTTGCAAGAATTGTAGTAAGCTAAACCATTTTGCAGCTTGTTGCCAGAAATCTAAGAAAAAAGTGCTGTCTGTGGATTGTGAATCTGACGACAAGGGATATGAATACGTGGCTGAGATCAAAGTCAACAGCATGTTAAATCTCTGGCCATAAGTGGACATCTTAACAAAGTCTTTGCCAACCTACTTGTCAATGGAAAGGAGAAGTTTTAAGCGGACAGTGGATCAAATGTAAACATTATGACTGATGAGAAGGTGACAACGTTCTGTAGGCAGAACAGCTCTAACAAGTTAGAGAAGACCACAGAAATAGAATGATGACTTCTGACTGGTTATGTACAACTAGTCAGAAGTTAAACCTTTGGGCAAGGAAAGACTCAAGGTCGTTAACCCAAAGAACAATAAAAGGTACAGCACTGAGTTTCTTATTGTTAATACTGCATGGAATCCATTCCGGGTTTGAGAGCCAGTGAACATCTTCAATTGCTAACTGAAAAAAAACAGAATATTCATACAGTGGACTTGGAAGGCATGCAGAGTGAAAGTCCTAAGGTGGAAGACTACATGTCGCAGTACAAGGATGTGTTCACAGGAGAGGGCAGACTGGATGGACAACTCCCCCTAGAGATCGACAAGAATATCCAGCCGGTCCAGCTACCTACACGGAGAGTGCCAATTGCCCTCAGAGAACTTCTAAAACAAGAATTGGACAGATTGTCAAATATTGGAGTGATTCGAAAGGTCGCTACACCAACTGAGTGGGTTTCAGCAGTGGTGGTCACAGCAAAGACGAATGGGAAGGTCAGCCTGTGCACTGACCCAAAACCCTTAAACTAACCACTACGAAGAAATCATTACCCTTTACCCACAACAGATGATGTACCGCCTCTCCTATCAAAGGCCTGTGTGTTCACAGTACTTGTTGCGAAAAATGAGTTCTAACACATACAGTTGCAGTTATGCAACTACTTTCAGAACACCATGGTGCCGGTATCGCTAGCTGCGTCTGCCATTCGGAGTATCACCAGCTCCAGAAGAATTTTAGAGAATAATTAATATTGCACTTAAAGGGTTACCAGGGTAAAAAGCTATAGCAGACGACATTCTGGTCTTTGAAGCCGGAGACACGGATTAGGAAGCCCTTGAAGATCACGTCCACAACCTGAGAGAGGTGTTCAACCGCTGTCGACGGGGAGGTATCAAGTTGAATTAAGAGGAGATGCAGTTAGGGCAGAAACAAGTCTGCTACATGGGCCACATTATATCTTCAGAGGGTTTCGGCGCTGATCCAAAGAAGTTGAAAGCCATCGACGAAATGGCGCCCCCTTCTGATAAGGCAAGCTTCCAGAGTGTACTAGGCATGGTAAATTACGTACAGAAGTTTACACCCAATCCAGCAGATTTGACAAAATCACTTGGAGAAATTGACAAGAAGGAAAATGAATTTGTACGGAAAGAAGAAATTCATGGCAAGTGCTTAGAGCGAGTAAAGCGAGTTCTAACCCATGCACCAGTGCTCAAGTTCTTTAATACTTCAATGCGATGTATCCATGAGTGGTCTAGGGGCCTGTCTCCGACAAGAAGGGCACCTTGTTGCTTATGCTTCTAGGACCCCCACTCCTACGGAAATTAACTATGCCCAGATCGAGAAAGAGTTATTGTCAGTTGTCTTTGGGGTTGAGCGGCGATGTCCATTGTAGAAAGAAATGAAGATGAATATGGTAGAAAGATTTTTATCGATACTGACCACAAACTCCTGGAATCCATTGTGAAGAAGAGTCTGTTGAGTGCACCAAAGCGGTTGCGAGAATGCTGCCGCGTCTACAGAAATTTGACTTAGAAGTCTCATACAGAAAGAGCAGTGAGATGCACATGGCGGATCCCCTTAAGCTAGCCTACATTCCCTTGGCTAAACGGGAAATTGGTGAAATAGAAGCAGTATGGAGCGTCACTGACATGAGATCACCAACAGAAATTTAGACTGAGCATGTAGATATGATTGCGCCTGTTCCCATTCAACAACTAACTCTCTTAGAAATCTAGAGTGCCACGGAGGTTGATGCAGAGCTTAAGGCATTAGTCACTATGATCAAACAAGACTGGCCAAAGAGCAAGGCAGACATAACACTCAAGTTTCAGAAATACTTTCCTTTCAGAGAAGAAATCTCCACACAGGACGGTGTCGTATTCAAGGGCAAGAGAATTTTAGTACCATTTACCATAAGGCAATTAATGTCGCAAATAGAATTTCCTATCTCTTCTTTCACAAAGTACATGCCAGTCACCTGAGTGTTCAGGGGTGTCTCAGGAGAGCTAAAGAAGCCTTCTACTGGCGAGGCATTTACAAGCAAACTACAGAGTTCACCTCAAGGTGCAGCATTTGCAACAGCTACAAACCAGAACAGCGGAAAGAACCTCTAGTATCTTACGAAATACCGACAAGACCATGGCAGAGCATCTCAGAAGACCTGTTTGAGCTTGACAGCACCGAATACTTGATTACCACTGACTTTTACTCTAATTTCTTCGAGTTAGATATGCTGCCATCTAAGACCGCCAGAGGGTTATTGATAAAACTAAAGCCGCACCTTGCAAGATATGGGGTTCCAGACCGTATCACCACAGACAATAGACCACAGTTTGCCTGTAACAAGTTTCAGAAGTTTGCAGCAGAGTATCAGTTTGAACACATTAAAACTTCACCACGATACTTGCAATTCAACGGCAAGGTGGAGAACAGTGTTAAAACAGCAAAGAACATCTTGAAGAGAGCTGCTGATGCTGGCCATGACCATCACTTGTCTCTACTGGACTTTAGGAACACCCCATCAAAAGGGATGGACGACACTCCTGCCCAGCGTCTCTTCACAGGCAGAACCAGCACTTCCTGCTAATGGTTAATCACCTGCTTCATCCGAAAGTCATCTCTAATTTGAAGCTCACATTACAACAAAGGAGACATAAACAACCCATCTACTGCGACAGAGGAGCCAAAGACTCAAAGTCAGAGATGTGGTGTGGGTTCGACCTTTACCATGTCACTCAAAGTGCTTTAAAGCGCAAGCTAGTAGTAGTCAAGAAGCGGTATGCTCCTGAATAGTATGCACAGAAGATGGTAGACTCTACCGCCGAGATCGTTGACAACTTTACAGAGTTTCCGAGAGCTTCCAAGTGCAGTCAAAGGCAGATACTCAGATTCGACCACCCGCCTGGAGACCCACTGAGGGGATACCCTAATTTTCGCGGCCATAACTACATTTTACCTCGTATTCGTACGGAAAGTTTTAAGCGCACTTTTGTTAACAGCTGTCTTTTAAGTTCTATTTAGATTACAACTAGTTTTCTCTTATGTGCTGAATTTTTGTAAACCTTGCACGTTTGTTTGCAGGTATATGTTGTTGTCTAATTTATTACGAGCTAAAACCTCAAAATTTCAGTGTAAAAAAACTAGGATTTAGCTCTGCCTATAACCTTTGCATTCATCCTCCTCCATCGCTCCAGGAGACATTTTATGGTCTCTTCCCTGAGATAACGGCTGTCATTTCAACAAGTTCATCACTCCACCAGTGGACTCTTGTTCGAAATGTGAAGAGTACCTTCAAATGCGCAACAGCCCTACGAAAGCAATTGTTCATGGTTCAACGGGCCCTTTCCTACGAGTTAGATAACTCTTGAGAAATGATGGAATTCCTGCTGAATTTTATAAAATTTTCTGGAATTCTGTTGGTGAATTAATGACTGAAGTTTTTAATCATTATTGTGAGCTAGGGCAAAGGTTAAATTCTCAAAAGCAGGCGATCATCACCTTGATCGACAAAAAAGGAAGGGACAGGATGTTTTTGGAAAATTGGAGACCAATCTCGTTGATTAATGTCGACTCAAAAATCGCAACTTTAGTCATCGCAAATAGAATAAAAATGTTCTTCCCTCTGTAATTCATGCAAATCAATCCGGTTTTATGAAGGGTAGGTTTATTGGAGAAACAGCTCGTCAATCTTAGACATTATTGCTCATACTGAATCACTACAGTTACCAGGTGTTTTACTGTTTATTGATTTTAAAAAAGCTTTTGACTCCATAGAACATGAATTTCTTTATAAAGCATTAGGGTGTTTTAATTTCGGACCCTCCTTCATAAAGTGGATTCAAACGTTTTACAATAACCTCTCAAGTTGTGTTCTTAATAATGGTTTTTTCTCTTCTCCTTTTCAACTAGAAAGGGGTGTTAGGCAGGAGACCCTCTGTCGCCTTATTTATTTCTAATTGCCATTGAAATTATGGCGATATCTATAAGAACAAATGAGAATATTGAAGGCATAAAAATCGGGGAAGATGAAACTAGGTCTTTGTTGTATGCCGACGAGATGACAGCTACTCTAGCAAATATTTCATCAATCGAAAAAGTAATACAAATCCTTAATTACTTCGAAAAATGTTCTGGCTTAAAAATGAACCTTTCTAAAACCAAAGCTATGTGGGTTGGAAAAAACAAAAATTCTTTAGAAACACCTCTGGGCCTTGAGTGGTGTACAGGTGTTAAGACCCTAGTTATTCACTTCTCCTGTGATCAAGAACAAGTTATGAAACAAAATTTCCAGGATAGATTAAATGAAGTTCAAAAAATGATTAACTTATGGAAACTCAGAGGTCTCTCCCTATTTGGCAACGTAACAATAATTAAATCTTTCCTAATCCCAAAATTATTATATGTTTCTTCAATAATAGAAACCCCACCCGAAATTATTAAACAGATGGAGAAAATGATCTACAAATTTTTATGGAAAGGCCCTGATAAAGTCACAAGGCTTTCTGTGATAAATTCTTTAGAGAATGGTGGACTGAATCTCACAGACCTTGAGCTACATATTATTAGCATTAGGATTGTCCTCGATTCCGCGTCTCTTAGATGAGAAGGAAGGGCCCTGGATTTCTTATCTCAAATACAACTTAAAAAAATACGGAGGATGTTTTCTTTTTAGATGTAACTATGATGTAAATGATCTTGACGTAAGTCTTAGTAAGTTTTACTTACAGCTTCTTAGATGGTGGGCGGAATAATAAGGATATACGAATATATAATAAACCTGTTTTTTATAAAACATACTTTGACAAGGGCATAACTTATTTGAATGATTTGCAGTTCAATATTGACAATGTGCGTTCTTATGAATCCTTTAAGCAAAAAGGACTTAACACTAATTTTCTGACTTGGACAGCCTTGAGATCTTCTATTATTAATATGAAATCAAAAAGGTCCTGCTCCATCCCCACAGCGGGTAATCTAGATCCTATGAATCTTGATTATAAGTCTAAATCTTTTAATGCATATACGGCAAAGTGTAAACAGTTTTATTCTACGATGATATCAAGTAAAGCGAGAATCCCGAATGGCTTTTAAAAGGGGACAGCGGATTTTGAGCTTTCAAATGCGCAGGAAGTTTTCTCTATTCCTCATCTTATTGCGAGCGAAACGTATGTTTGGTCGTTTCAATACAGAGTATTGAATTTCATTTTGTTTAAGAACGATAAATTGTTCAAAATAAGTTTAAGTGATTTGGACAAGTGTTCTTTTTGTGGAACCTATACGGAAGATCTGTACCACCTCTTCTTTAACTGCTCCTTTGTGCAAGCTTTTTGGAACGTATTTACAGTCTGGTGGTTTGATCTTAGTAGCGAATATTTAACTTTGTCTTTAAAAGATATTATGGTTGGCTTACTTCAGAGGAACGATTTGTTAAATTATTTGATAATTTTAGCTAAAATAACTATTTGGGAATGTAGAAAAAATAACACCTCTCCAATATTTAGATTGTTTTTGCACAAGGTTGAAGTTAAAAAACAAGTTGAAAAAAATAATTGCTATAAGAAACAAAAAGCTTCGCGATTTTCAAATTAGATGGGAGTTTCTTATATAATTTTGTGTTTGCCTTTTTTTAAGGAAAAGAATGGAAGACCAATGCATAAACTTAGATCTCACATTCTTCCTTGTTTATTAGTTTATTGTAGTTTATTTTTGTTAGAGAATTAACTGGGCGTCGCCATCGCCGGTATGTGTCACTGTGCAATGTTAAAAGAAAATAGTACCTTTTGTAGGTAATAGTATAATTAGTCGATTGTGTTGTTAATAGCGCTGGATACTGTAAGTAGTGTAATTATTAGTGACTGTAAGTAGAGTAATGTAAATAAGCATTGCAATTAGTGTAAGTGGTGTTTCATATTGTATTGTAAGTATTGTGTTTGTAATTAAAAAAAAAGAAAAGAAAACTCTTGAGTGCAGGAATGTAAAACTACATATGGCATTGGGTACTTCACTGACGAAAGTGGAACGCATATTTATCCAAAAACTATTCAGTCGCCTTTCACTGAGAAAGCAACGTGTCCTATATGGATCTTGATTTCTACAGGTGGATACCAAGCCCTGGGTAAGTGTTGTTCCATTGAAGATACACGTTCCCCTAAACTTGAGTAACCAGTTTCATGTACTTGATTGAAATGATTATTTGAGGCAAAAACTAAGATCCTTTGATCTCATCTTTTTTCATAGAAACCACTTTTGGGTCTCATTCAATGGGTTCTTGGAGGCGTATAATGAGGTTTTTTCACGAAAGGTACCAAGTTTACTGACTGCCTATCAGGTGGGAAATGGAGTTTACTTTTTGTACAGGATATTGCATGCGGCAGCATAGGGTTCGGGCTGAGTGTGTGTGTGTGTGGGTGAGGGTGGCAAAAGGCGGGGGGGGGTTTTCAATAACATATTATGCTGAATTTTTCTATTAAATCATGCATGATTATTTTTTATCCAATCCAAGGTAATACTACAACCCATCGGATGCTTTATTCGTAATTATATTACATCCAAAGTTTTTTATTCCAGAATGAATAGCGTTCTACTTCTCATATCGCTCTTTGTTACACAAACTGAGACGACCTACTTGTTGAATTAGACGCTTCAAGAGCGTTTACCTGGACTTCATATCGCAATATCAGTTCGTACTCTACAAGTATCGAACACACTCACCCCGGCATGTTTATTTGTTTAGTGTGTTAGTACCGTAGTACTCGGTACAGACGCTAACAACGGCATGTTTATTTTCTTAGTACGTTAGTACCGCAGTACTCGGGACGGACAACTTATCACGGCTTGTTCTTTATCTGTTTAGTGGGCTAGTACGTTAATGCTGTAGTACTTGGCATAGACTCAACTCATCGCGGCTTTTTCTTCATTTTTTTAGGGCGCTAGTACGTTAGTACTGAAGTACTTGGTACAGAAAACTCATCACGGCTCATCTAGTGCCTTAGTACGTTACCACCGTAGTACTCGGCACAGACACTCACCACGGCATGTTTATTTAATTAGTACGCTAGTACCGTAGTACTCGGCCCGGACAACACATCACGGCTTGTTCTTCTTACGTTTAGTGTCTTAGTCCGTAAGTGACGTAGCACTCGGTACAGACACTTTCGCTGGCATGTTCATTTGCTTAGTACGTTAGCACCGTAGTACTCAATACGCACAACTCATCACGGCTTGTTCTTCATTTGTTTAGTGCGCTAATTCTTTAGTACTGTAGTACTTGGTACAGACAACTCATCACAGCTTGTTCTTCATTTATTTAGTGCGCTAGTACGTTAGTATTGTAGTACTTGGTACGGACAACTCATCAGGGCTTGTTCCTCATTTGTCTAGTGCCCTTGTTCGTTAGTACCGTAGTACTCGATACAGACACTCACCACGGCGTTTATTTGCTTAGTGCGTTAGTACCGTAGCACTCGATACGGACAACTCTTCACGGCTTGTTCTTCATTTGTTTAGTGTGCCAGTACACTACTACTGCAGTACTTGGTACAGACAACTCATCACCGCTCGGTTTTTAATTGGTTTAGTGGGTAAGTACGTTAGTACTGTAGTACTTGGTATAGACAACTCCTCGCGGTCTTTTCTTTATTTGTTTAGTGCGCTACTACGCTTGTACTGATGTACATGGTACGGACAACTCATCACGGCTGGTTCTTCATTTTTTTAGTGCCTTAGTACGTTAGTACCGTAGTACTCGGTACAAACACTAACCACGCCATGTTTATTTGCTTAGTAGGTTAGTACCGTAGTACTCGATACGGACAAATCATCACGGCTTGTTCTTCATTTCTTTAGTGCGCTAGCACATTCCTACTGTAGTACTGGGTACAGACAACTCATCAGGGCTTGTTCTTCATTTGTTTAGTAGGCTAGTACGTTAGTAATGTAGTACGTGGTATAGACAACTCATCGCGGTTTTTTCTTCATTTGTTTAGCGTGCTACTACGTAAGTGCTGAAGTACTTGGTACGGAAAACTCATCACGGCTCGTTAGTGCCTTAGTACGTTAGTCCCGTAGTACTCGGCACGGAAAACTCATCGCGGCTTTTTCTTCGTTCGTTTAGCGCGTTAGTACGTTAGTAACGTAGTACTCGATACAGACACTCACCATGACATGTTTATTTGCTTAGTATGTTAGTGCCGTAGTACTCGATACGGAGAACTCCTCACGGCTTGTTGTTCATTTGTTTAGTGGGCTAGGACGTTAGTACTGTAGTACTTGGTACAGACAACTCATCACAGGTTGTTCTACCTTTGTTTAGTGGGCTGGTACGTTAGTACTGTTGTACTTAGTGCGAACAACTCATCACGGCCTGTTCTACATTTGTTTAGTGCCCTTGTGCGTTAGCATCGTAGTACTCGCAGACGCTGACAACGGCATCTCTATTTGCTTAGTACGTTAGTACCGTAGTTCTCGGGACGGACAGCTCATCACTGCTTGTTCTTAATTTGTCTAGTGTGCTAGTAAACTAATAGTGTAGTACTTGGTACAGAAAACTCATCACAGCTTGTTCTTCATTTGTTTAGTGCCTTAGTACGTTAGTACCGTAGTACGCGGTAGAGACACTCACCGTGGCATGTTTATTTGCTTAGTACGTTAGCACCGTGGTACTTGATACGGACAACTCAACACAGGTTGTTCTTCATTTGTTTAGTGTGCTAGTAAACTAATACTGCAGTACTTGGTACAGAAAACTCATCACAGCTTGTTCTTCATTTGTTTAGTGCCTTAGTACGTTAGTACCGTAGTACGCGGTAGAGACACTCACCAAGGGATGTTTATTTGCTTAGTACGTGAGTACCGTAGTATTCGGCACGGACCACTCATCACGGCTTGTTCTTTATTCGTTAAGTGCGTTAGTACGTTAGTAACGTAGTACTTAGCACAGACACTCGCCATGGCATGTTTATTTGCTAAGTACGTTAGTACCATAGAGACAACTCATCACGGCTTGTTCCTCATTTGTTTCATGCGCTAGTAGGTTAGTACTGTAGTAAATGGTACAGACAACTCAATACGCCTTGTTCTTCATCTCTTTAGTGCACTTGTACGTTAGTACTGTAGTACGTAGTGCAGACAACTCATCACGGTTTATTTTTCTTTTTTTTTTTAGTGTCTTAGTACGTAGGTACTGTAGTACTTGATACGGACAACTCATGACGGCTTATAATTCATTTGTTTAGTGCCTTAATACGTTAGTGCTGTAGTACTTGGTACGGACAGCTCATGACAGCTTGTTCTTCATTTGTTTAGTGCCCTAGTAGGTTAGTACCGTAGTACTCCATACAGACACTCACCACGGCATGTTTATTTGCTTACTGCGTTAGTAGCGTAGTACTCGATAAGGACAACTCCTCACGGCATTTTCCTGATTTGTTTAGTGCGCTGGTACGTTAGTACCGTAGTGCTCGGTACAGACACTCACCACAGCAGGTTTATTTGCTTAGTACGTTAGAACCGTAGTACTTGGTACGGGCAACTCATCGCGGCTCGTTCTTTATTTGTTTAGTGCGCTAGTACGTTCATTTCCTTTATCTATTTAAGTTGGTTCAAGTAGATCAAATGGTCAAACTAGCTTTAATGATTTAGCTCGACAAAAGGCATAACTAGCTCAATTGGATCAACTGCAGAAACTGCACGATGCAGCTCAAATGGTTCCACCGGTTAAATAGTCAAACTGGCAAAAGCAGTAAAACTGCACAAGTTGCACAATATATCTGATAAACTGCAAAATTAAACTGAATTGCTTTAGGTAGTTGAAATATTTAAACTTACTGAACTTATTTGACTGGCTAAAAATCAAACCAGCGAATACGGTGAAACTCACGTCAAAAATTACAGTCTCGATTCGTTGAGGGAGCTCAACAAGTGAAAATTCCTGAAGTGGTCTTACCGCACAGGATGCATTAGAAATCTCCACAATGTAGCTGAATTGGTTGAACTGCTTTGGTAGTCAATCTAGCAAACAAACTTAAACTGGGAAACTTACACAGTCTATCTTGATTGCTTGAAGTCGTTGAAATCAGAGGCACTGAACCTCCTTTTAACGGACTTAGGGACTGGGGAAGGCAGTGACAAAAATGACTCGGACCCAGAACTGAGCAGATCATCTGAAAGCACCTCGGAGGGCCGCTTCTGTAGGCTAAGGCATAGGACATCTCAATGTCAGGGGGCCAGGGGTCCTCAAGAGCACGATCATTATCGCCAACGGTTGAACTGTCATTTACACTATTAACTAATTCACCAATTTCCACACTTTGATTATTTGGCATAATTACCACAGCATAACTAGAATTACCTATGTCATCGCTTAAGTTATCTAATGAGGCATTACAAGCATTACATGTGTTGCTGCTTAACATATTTATTGCAGCAATATTACTAGCATTATTTACATTACCATTGCAATTACTACCAGATGCATTGCTTAAATTATCAGCTCAATCAGAAGAGCCAACACTATCTGGATCCACTGGGCCCACCTCAAAAGGGTCCCCGCCACCCAAAGGAGTCTCGACCTGAGCGGAAACACAGTCCGGAGCTGGACCCTCCCGGGCATGGAGGTTCCCCCACAGTTGACAACATTCACTGAGTAAGTGCGCCACCTCCTTACAGCACCGGCATCTACCCTTGTTCACAGTCCCCACCATTTAAGATCACATAACCCTGCTCTTCAAAGAAAGCCTGAGAGTCCTCACCACCCTTTTCAAAATTTACCTTTGCGACACGGTTAGAGCACACTCGGATAACACGACCTTATGTTTAGACTCAGCATTTAATTACGATTTAATATATCGAACAATATCCACATCCAACGTGCCAGCAGGAAAAAGAGCAACGTGGACGTCAATGTTAAGACCAAACAGCTTATCCAAAAAAGGAGAAAAAAAAGGAAAAAAGGGAAACAGAACCCCTAAGAGTCACACCCCAAAGGGCGGAAGCACGAGGGTAACTGAGCCCAAAATGGGATGGGTGACCAAACAGGCAACAAAGCTCAAAGGAAATATGCTGACATAAAACACCACAAAAAAGAAAACCAGAAAAAAATGCGGCAATACTTACCGCAATAGCTCAGCGAAATTCTCTCTCCAAAAGGATAGGGCATCCGGCCATACACTCCCGCATCAGAAAGGCTGCAGAAAGAGAGACTGGCATTACAGCATGAAGCAATCAGAGGAATCAGTTCCGGGTATCCCTCGGGGCTACTGCATAAAGTTTACCTTGTGTCTGGGCTTGTGAAAGTTGGAATACAGCCTATGTTATCATTTGAGGGAGTGCACCATATTCCCAGGAAACGACCTTGCAGGAGACAAAGTAGGTGTTAATGCTAATGTCACCAAGAAGCCCAGTTCAGAAGAGTCTCCAGATCCAATCTGTACCCAGCATGTGTAATGATACGAGCCAGGAGCAAGAAGAAAGAATAACGTGACGAAGAAGTAACATTAGCGGACACTGTCATCAGCCAAGTCGTTAAGGGTAGAGCAACCGAATTCCTCTGTTTCTGAGCCAGTACAAATCCTTTCTAGGAAAAGTTCACTGAAACAGCTTGAAAAGATGTCAACCTCTCAGCTCATTGCAGAACAACATGAACATTCGGAAGTTTTACCCAAATTTTCAAGACGTTTTACCCCACCTGCTACTTTGCGAAAATGGAGACCACCTGATGTTCCCGCCTAACATGAGTGGGCTGTCAGGTACCAGGTTTTTGTCTCAAACACCTAAGGACCGGAGATTTTAAGCAAAGCGCATGAAACCCCTTTGGCTGACAACCTCTGCGTCAAAAAACCTACCGGAAGATCTTAAACAATTATTACTGGCCTAAACTAGGATAAGATGTACCGGAATTCTGCAAGTCGTGTCACCCCTGCCAGGTGGTTGGGAAACCGAGCCAGACCATTCCAAAAGCGTCGTTACAGCCACTACCAGCCGCTCAAGAGCCATTCAGCAGAATCGTTGATGATTGTGTAGTGCCACTAGCCAAGACGCGGTCTGGAAACCAGTATTTGTTGACCATCATGTGTGTGTACGCCAGATTTCCTGAAGCCGTGCCCTTGAGAATATTATCAAAGCAAAGGCTATAGAAAGAGCTTTATCTAAGTTCTTTACACTGATAGGTCTTCCAGGTTCTATCCAAGATTCCAATTTATGTCTGACATATTTTAACAAGTCGTGCATGAGCTTGGAATCACGGTTCATGCACTGTTCCTGGTGTCTGGAAACACTCATAATTCCAGATTTTTTGGTCCTTACGTTATTAAGAAGATGTTAGATGACCTTAAATATATCATAGGCATTCCAGATGAGCGTAAGCAGTCACAGTTATAGCATGTAAACATGCTAAAGCCTTATTTGGGTGGAAGTAGTAATTTAGTGCAACAGGTTGCAGGTTTTAATGGAGTTGTTTCTGAGCCCAAAGAACTGGGTCCAGTTGTATCAAGGGTGAACGGATAAATTGGCCGACGGATAAATTGCTCTCCAGTGGATAACTTTGACGAAATCTACTCTGCAATTCACTGGATACTGATTTATCCAGTGGATAGCGTTATCCGGCATTCGAACAGCCAGGGCCTAATTGGTAAACTTAGGAGTAGTCTTCCTCGTCCCACTGAGGCAGGACCTGAAGAAGCTACTGCAAGAGTATGAAAACCTGTTCCCTGACCTACCTTCCAGGACAGGTGAGATTTCTCATGATTTGGATGTCCGTGATGCTCCTCCGGTAAAACAACATCCATACAGGGTAAATACAAGTAGGCAACAACATCTCACAATTGAAATAAAATATTTGTCAGAGAACGACCTTGTTGGACCAAGCTGCAGTAGTTGGAGTTTTCCATGTCTACTTGTTCCCAAGCCAGACAGAAGTTATCGTGTGTGCACAGATTACAGAAAAGTGAACAACGTGACTACGACAGACACCTCTCCTAACACAAGAATGGACAACAAAGTTAAAAAAGCCAGGTGTGCAACGAGATTCCACCCTCCTGCTGGTGTGCTAGTCAAGCTTGACGTGTGAAGAGCCACCACAAGTACGGCAACCAAGCTCCGATGACAGAATGGGCGGATGAGGACAGCTCCCATCAGCTGTGAAGGCAAAAGATAGCGACACCCTGTGTCTCCCAGAAATATTTTCTAAGCCAAAGGCTAGGAGATGGACACTCTTATGTAAAAGGCTACAGCTGTCTCAGTCAGCACACCCAATGTAAAGTTTTTTCCCTGGCCAAAAGAGGGGAGTCAGCCTGCGCATCCTAACCCCCACTCTAAACCTTGTAAGCGCAGGCGGGAAGAAAACTCCTACAGCCATAGAGAAAGAGCAAAAACAAAACAAGTATTAGACGTGCTTGGTCGCAACTCTGGACACTCATGTAGGCTGCTCAGGGTATTCATCGCTTTCCTGTTGAGGAGAGGACAACAGGATTCGGCAGGACCCTGAGGGACCAAGCAGCCCTACTTAGAGATAGCACTGCTTGCTGCACTCGGAGGCGGCCTAGAAAGGGTGGCTCAAGCCCAATTCCTCTTAAACTCTACCTGGCTGGCTAGCTGTGGCCAACAGATATCCCACGCAAGCATTTAGAAACAGGAAAAGAAGCGAAGATCATAGACAAGAAGTTTTAACTTACTCGGGAACTAGCCCGACTAGACATCGACATCGCTCCTCTTAGTGAGGTGCACTTTCCAGAGCAAGGATCAGTTATGGAGCACGGAGCACAGATTGTCAAGTACACACTGTAAAACACTCGAACTGCCCTATGTACCTCTTCTGCACCCTCCAGTTCAGTTCACCACCATCATCAGTGTGTACGCTGTCACACTTATGGCAGATCCCACTATCGAAGAGGCCATCTACAGCAAGTTAAAGGTCCCTCCTCTGGGAAGCGGACAGAAGGGACAGCCTCATCATTATGGGCAACTTGAACGCCAAGAGGAGGTTGATGCCTCTAGAGTTGGAACAGTCGAATTTGTCACATTTCCTAATGTAGAGGGAGACAATAATTGCATCTCTGATGTCCTGTGGTACCACTTCACTCTTTCAGCAGGAAGTGAACAACTTAACTGAGTCATTCAGCTAGAGTGTAAGTCCCAGAGGAGGTGTACAAAGCTGGTGGAGTAAGTATCACCGAACGACTTACTACGCTGTTCACTTCCTGCTGGGAGAGTGGAGAGGTATCACAGGACCTCAGAGATGCAGTATTTGTCTCCCTCTACACGAAAAAAGGAGAAAAAAATGCACAACTAGCTTAATCAATTGATCTGCCCAAACTGCAAAAGCAAGCTTAAGTTGTTTCAACTAGTCTAGGGAAGAGAATTGAACTGCCCGAATTGCCTTACTTATCTATCTTGGTTAAAGAAGAAACTGGCATAAATGGTTCAACTGGTAAAAAAATAGTCAAGATAGCGAAAACAATTGAGGTCCACAAATTGCACAATCTATCTTAATTTGTTGAAATAGTTCAAATGGTCAAGTTAGACTAAATGGTTCAACTGCACAAAATGCACAAGTAGCTTACTTGCAGAATAAAGCTGAATTCGTTACAGTTGTTGCGATTGTCCTACTGACGCGCAGGTTTAGTGGTCAAACTAGCGAACACAGTCAAACTGCAGAACTTGCGTTCTATCTTAATTAGTTTGAAATCATCCGAATGATCAAACTAGCTTAACGGTTCACATGTGCAAACTGCACAATCTAGCCTAAATGGTTCAGCGGGTGAAATAGTCAAGCTAGCAGAATCAGTTACATTGCAAAAATTGGCCAATCTATCTTAAATTTGTTGGAATAGTTCTTAGGTCAAAATACCTTAACTGGATAAAATGCACAAGTAGCTTAGTAGGTTCATCTTCAGAAACTGCACAGTGTAGCTTAAATGGCCCAACTGGTTTATTACTCAACCTAGCGAACAAATTGAAACTGCACATACTGCACTATTTATCTTAATTAGTTAAAGTAACCCAAACCAGTTGAAAGCTTTCAAACCTCGGGAGGACCTCACAAACGGCATTAACATGGTGCAGTTCACTATCCCACATATCACACCGCAAAAAATTGAGGAGGTGCTGAAACACATACCATCCCACAAGGCTACCGGATCTGATGGAATTAGCGCAAGGATACCGAAAATAGCTGCCCCTCCAATCTCCTTGCCACATAGTCGGCTGATAAATCACTGCATTGATACAGGTTCTTTCCCTTCAGTGTAGAAAACCGCCAGAGTTACACCCATTTACAAGGGGAAAGGAAGCAAAGATGACAAGAACAATTATCGCCCAATCTCAGTGCTCCCTATACTCTCCAAAATATTTGAAAAAGCATATCTACCAAGCCCTGTGTAGCTATACGAGAAATAACAAATTGCTATACGAGAAAAAGCAAAAACGCTGGTTTTTGCGATATAAAGCTCAAAGAAGCTCAATTTCGTTGCCAACTAACCAAAAGATATTTTCGGTGCTATAAAACTCAAAGCAGCGTGTTTTCCAACGAAACATTAAACGGCTGCTCTTTCTGACATAAAGCTGGAAGCTTCTAATTTAGCTGCAACTAAACCAAAACATGTTTCCGGTAAGATAAAGCGTCAAAAGTGTAGTTTACCTACAAAACCGAGAAAATGGTTGCTCTCAGAAAGATAATGAAGGAAACAGGGTAACTTAACTAAAACAGGCCAAAACGTTGTTCTGAGTGCCCTCAAGTAAAAATCAGCGTCACTCGCCAAAAGCTGGAAAAGACATCCATGTACCAGTGCAATAACGCTGGAAAAAGCCCAATTTGACGGTAACCAAAGCAAGAACATGTTTGTGGTGCAATAAAGCTGAAAAAAAGCGTATTCTAGCAATTAAAAAGGGAAAACGCTATTGAGGCTCTTCTCACAAAGATGATGCTGAGAACAACGTAACCTAGCCAAAAACTAGCAAAACCGTTGTCACTTAGCCAATCACAAGAAAAAACGTGGTTTTGAGTAAAATCAAGAGAACAGCAGGGTGACTCGCTGCAAAATTGGAAGAAAAATTTTTTCCGTGCAATAACCATGGAAACAACACAACTTTACAGCAAAGAGACCGTTGTGTGAGTGCAACGTGTTTTAGCAAACAAAATATAAAAACGCTGCTTTTTGCGATATAAAGCTCAAAGAACCCAATTTTGGTGCCAACTAACCAAAACATATTTTCGGTATTATGAAGCTTGAGGCAGCGTGTTTTCTGGCGAAAAACTAAATCGCTGCTTTTTCTGACATAAAGTTGGAAGCTTCCAATTTCGTTGCCAACAAACCAAAACATGTTTTCCGTATCATAAAGGGTCAAAAGCGAAGTTTAACTCGGAAAAAAAGGAAAAGCCTGCATTCAGAAACATAATGCTGAAAACAGCTTACCATAGCAAAAAACAAACAAAAACCTTGTTTTGAGTAAAATCAAGTAAAATCAAAGTAACTCCCTGCAAACTGGCAGACAACCCTTTTCCGGTGCAATAACGCCGGAAACAGCCCAAATTTACCGCAAACAAAGCAAAACGTGTTTCTCCTGCAATAAAGCTACACGCAGCGTATTTTATACACAGAAAGGGAAAAACGCCTTTTTTTTTTGTGACATAGGGCTCGAAGCAACTTAATTTAGTTGCCAACAAACCAAAGCATTCTTTCGGTAATATAGAGCGTCAAAAGTATAGTTTGGTAACGAACAAAGAGGAAAACGCTCTGCTCAAAAAGATGATGCTGATTACAGCAGAACCTAGCCAAAAACAAGCAAAAGCGTTGTTTTAAGTAAAATCAAGTAAAAATCAGCGTGACTCGCTGCAGCCTTGCAAAACATCTTTTCCCGTTGCAATAACGCTGGAAACAGAACAATTTTACAGAAAACAAGCGAACACATGTTTATGGTGCAATGAAGCTGAAAGCAGCGTATTTTAGCATTTAAAAAAGGGAAAACGCTACTTTGCCGTAAGATAAAGCTTAAAGCAGTTTAATTTAGTTGCCAACAGACCAAAACATGCCTTTGCTGCGATAAACCGTGAAAAACCGTAGTCTAGTTACAAAAGAGTACAAAGCATTGTTCGCAGAAAGATAATGCTGAGGAGAGTGGTAACTTAGCCGAAAACAAACGAAAACGTTGGTTTAGTGAAATCAAGTTCTACTTAGGGTGACTAGCTGCAAAGAGGCAGAAACATTTCTTCGATGCAGTTATGCTGGAAACATGTTTTTGGTGCGATACAGCTGAAAGCAGCGTATTTTAGAAACCAAAAGGCGAAAACGCTTTTTTGTGAGCTTTAACTCACAATCGCCCGGTTTAATTGCAAACAAGGGGACTTCTAAGATAAGTATGGCTCGTTCCCTACAAGTGCCAGAGGCAGGACAGACTCTTGTTCGGGTGGCCAACTTCTCCGACAAAGCTCTCACCTTACGATCACCTCTCCCTGTTGCTGAATACCATACCGTCAGCGGTGTAAGTGGCAGTGCTACTCCTACAGAAATTGGCGTTAGTCCAGCAGCACCTAACCATCCATACTGCTCAGTTATAGACAGAAATATTGAGGATAATAAGCAGGAAAGTACAGAAAGAGAGAATAGAAGGGCAAAAGTTATCCTGCCAAGTTCAGATGGGCCTTCAGATGAGCAGAAAGGGCAATGTTCCCTACTGATAGACCAATATGAGGGCATATTTGCAATTAACGATTCTGATTTAGGATGATTAGATCTTATCGAACACGACATTAATACTGGTGAGCATGCTCCCATTAAGCAGCTTCCTCGTCGCATACTGCCGCACCAGGTGGAGATCATAGATCAACAGCTGGACGAGCTGCTAGCGAATGGTAGAGTTGAAGAGTCGCAGAGCCCCTGGAGCAGTCCGGTTGTTTTGGTAAGGAGACATGATGAAAGTTACCGTATGTGCATTGATTACCGCAAACTGAATTTGTGTACATAGAAAGATGCAATACCGTAAGCAAGGACCGATGATGTCTTGGAAGCGCTGGGTGGTGGCCCATGGTTCTCCTGTCTGTATTTCGCGTCTGGGTATCGGCAGATGCAAGTAAAAGAAGAGGAAAGACCCAAACCAGCATTCTCGACCCATCGTGAACAATTCCAATGGAGGGTTATGCCTTTTGGACTCACGAATGGGCCAGCTGGATTTACCAGATTGATGAATCTAGCACTCAGTGAACCGACTTCGACACACTGTCTTGCGTATTTGGATGATATTATTATCTGGGCCCCTTCCCTCGAGGAACATCTGCATCGCCTACGGTTATTATTTGACAGGATACGAACTGCTGCTCTTAAGCTGAAGCCAACTTAGTGTCGGTTTCTAAAGAGAGAAGTTTCGTTCGCAGGGTATGTTGTCTCTTCAGATGGCATCAAAACTGACCCTGACAAGGTCCAGACTGTCAGAACTTGGCCAACCCCAGTATACATCAAAGAGCTCCAAAGCTTCATTGGTCTTGCCATTACTATAGGCGGTTTATTTCTGGATTCTCGATCGTCGCAGAACCACTCTACGAATTGTCGAGGAAGGGTGTTTCTTTCCAGCGGCAGATGGAACAAGAAAGTGCCTTCAATGAACTGAAACATCGCTTGACCATTGCACCCGTCTTGGCATATCCCGATTTTAGTCCTGATGCAGGATTATTCGTAGTTGACACAGATGCCAGCCAACCCTTGGGCATTGGCGTTGTTTTATCTCGATTGCAACACAATGACACTGAGCGTGTGATAGCTTACGGGAGTCGTTCTTTGAATGAGCAGGAAAAGAACTATTGCGGGACTCGATAAGAGATGCTAGCTCTGGTAAACAATGTGGACCATTTTCACTATTACTTGGTGGGACAAAAAATTGCGCCTGAGGACTGATAATCACTCATTAATCTGGCTAATGTCTTTTAAAGAGCCTCAAGGGCAAGTGGCCCGTTGGTTAGGACGCTTACAGTATGATTCTGACATAAGACGTCACCCGGGGAGGTTACACAAGAATGCAGACGCCTTGTCTAGAAGGCCCAGACGACAACATGGGAATTGTCTATCGTGTACTCCAACAGGATTATCCCAAGTTACGGTTGTTGCTAGAGACCTTCCGATCGGTGAAACCCCACGTGAAGTGAGAAATTGTTGGTACTCACTTTGTACTTGGTACGTACTTTGTCGTTTGTTGAAAGAGTGGAGGAAACCGGCTGTTGAGGAACTTCACGTCAATGCGCTGTGCTGCTCGTGCTGTCTGGGCCCAGTTTCAACTGTTGTTGCTACAACAGCGGGTTCTCTATGTAAAGTCAGCTGCCCACACTACTCAAGCTAAACTGAGGATGATTGTACCAAAACAGTTAGTGGAGCAGGCCCTTGTCGAAGTTCATGATGGCGTTGCTGGCGCCTACCTTGGAGGAATGGAGAGCCTAATGAAGATGAAAGCTAGATTCCGGAGGCCTGGCACGACCAAAGAGGTGCATTGTTACTACGATCTATGTCTGACATGTGCCAAGTGTAAGCCAAGGGCGAAACCCAGAGCACCACTGTGGTCATTTACCTCTGGCAACCCCATGCAACGCATCCATATTGACATTGTTGCTCCCTTGCCACGGTCTCGGAGAGGAAACTGCTACATTTTAACAGTTCAGTGCAGTCTTACCAACAGGGCTGAGGTGTTTGCAATGTCCAACCAGCGTGCCACAACCTCTGCAAAGGTGATTGTAAGGAACTGGATCTGCAGATCTGGTGTGTGCCTGACAGCATTCATAGCTATCAAGGCCGTAATTTCGAGTCAAGAACATTCTCGGAAATGTGCCAAATCTGCACAAAACCTTAAGGAGCATGTTGAAAGCTAGAGTTGAAGATAATCCAGCTACACGGGATGAGCACCTCGATTTTTGCCTGATGGCCTATCGCAGTAGTGTTCATTCCTCCACAGGGCACAACCCGTCCGAGCTCATGTTCGGTAGAGAGATGAGGATACCTTTGGATGTAATGGTTGGCGGTGCCGAAGACAATGAGTGTTCCTACACTGATTTCGTTGCTGTAGAACAAGTTGGACAAGTTGCAGAATACTTAACTGCTTAAGGTAGCTCAAATGGTCAAACTAGCTACACGTTTTCAACTGCACCATGAAGCTGAATTGGTTCCAATAGTTCAAATTGTCTAACTGGCTTAATCTATTCGACTGGCCAAAAGCATCAAACCAGCGAAGACTGCTAATCTGACAGCAAAAAATGCCAAATCTTTCTCGATTCTTTAAGGGAGTTCAACTTGTCAAATTTGCTCAAGTGGTCTAACTGCATAGGATGCACAAAGCTTTATAGGTTCAATCTAGAAATCTCCACAATGTAGCTAAATTTGTCGAAGTGGTTGAAATGGTCCAAGTAGTTGAAATTGTTCCACTTGTTTGGTGGTCAAACTAGTGAACAAAGTTGCAGAATCTATCGTAATTCGTTGAAGTCGTTCAAATTGTGAAAGTAACTCATAATTCTTGAAACTGCAGAGAAACTGTACAATCTAGCTGAATTGTTTCAAGTAGTTATAATTGTCAAAGTAGCCTCATCGATTCAACTGATTGAAAGGTCAAACCAGCAAAGACAGTCAAACTGCACAAGTTGCTCATTCTATATGAATTAGTTGAAGAAGTTGAAATGGTCAAACTGACCAATGCGGGCTAATCACACATAATCATTGAAAAGTCAAACTAGTGTGGACAATCATACTCCAAAAATAGCCCAATCTATCTTAATTGGTTCACGTGCTTGAAATGGTCAAACTAGTTTAACTTCCTCAACTGCATGAACCGCAAGATTTAACTGAATTTTTTCATGACAAATCAGCTTAATTGCTTCGATTATTGAAATAGTCAAAGTAGCGGAAACGGTTAAACTGCACAAATTGCAGTCTCTATCTCGACTAGCTGAAGTCGGTGAAATGATCGAACTAGCTTAAATGCTTCAACTGCACAATATGCACACTTAGCTAAACAGTTTGAACTGCAGATACGGCACAATCTATCATACATGGATGGAATAGTTAAATAGTCCAACTAAGGAGGACTGGAAAAAAAACAGCAACGAGTTAGAACTGTAAAAGCTAGAAATGCAAGGAAGGCTGAAGAGAGAAGAAAAGGAAAGACAAGAAAGGATGGAAGGAAAGGACAGACAAGAAAGGGTGGTAGAGAAGGACAGACAAGAAAAGATGGAAGAAAAGGACAGACAGGAAAGGTGAAATTTGATATCACCGAGTATCTTGAGTTGGTATTTTCATTTCAGAAAGCAGACGCTGATAAGTGTTTCTTGCACTTTGACAAAAGTAGCTGGCAATTCTTAAGTGGCCCACGGATTCCTGGGTAATTCAATTACAGAGTGTACTAGTCGGTAAAGCAAGAAAAATTTAAGGACGGTTAGGTGTACAGCAAACTGCAAATTATGACACTGCTAAGGATATTATTTTAAGGGGTTCTGAAATAGTTGCCGAGGTTCAGAGACCGTGAGAAAGTCAATAGTCAGACTTATGTGGAATTTGCTAGAAGTAAGGAACAGTTCTTTGATCGTTGGTGCCATTCGCAGAGGGTGGATGAGAGTCACGATAGGTTAATGACAGCTAGTTTTAATAGAGGAGTCTAAGAGGTGCATTCACAGTGATGTCCGAACGTTGGTCGATGAGCAAAAAGCACAAGCCTTAGAGAAAGGTGCACGACTAGCAGATGAGCTTTGGTTGAGGCACAAAGCGAATTTCATGGAAAAACCCCATCAGCTTCACACTTCACCCGCTAGAGTTCTGCCTAGTTCGGTACAACGATGGTTTGCAAAACCAGAGAAGTCGGCAGGACATCCAAAGCAGAATCCTGCTAACAATTATGGGAATCATTTCAGCTCCTCATGGTCAAGACACAACAAGTTTGATCGAGGTAAGCCCATCAAGCCGATTTCTAGCTGCCCGGAAAAGTGGAGAGTGGCGCCTAAGCTTGATGGTTTTTCTCGCCAAGACATTGACTTTAACTGCTGTTGGTGAAGATACACCGCCCTCCCCAAGTTCTAAGAGAGAAGACTGGAGCAAGTGCTGTGAGTGAAGTCAGTGGCCCCTGCAAATCTGTCATGGATCTTTTTCAGTCCTTCATCCACCATGGTTCGATGTCATTGTCAACTGATACGTCCAACTCCATACCAATCAAGATCTTGACAGGCACCGGAGCCTCACAGTCTCTATTGCTGAGTGACACTTTGGTGTTTTCTGAGAAGTCGTCCACTTGTGCGAGTGTTCTAATAAGAGGAATCAGTTCCAAGTACACCCCGGTGCCACCGTATACACAGTATACACCAGTAGTCGTCAATGCTATTGTCACCGACAAGCGTGGTTAAGAAAAGTCTCCAGAGCCAGTAGAGAGCAGAATTTTCCGTCTGTACCCATAATGTGTTGTGACGCGAGCCATAAGTAAGAAGTTAGAAACCAGAGACAAAAGAGGTAACATTAGCTGACACCACCATCAGCCAGGTCCTTACGGGTGAGCAACCGAATCCCTCTTTCTCTCAGCCAGTATAAGTACTTTCTGAGAAAAGTTCAATGGAACGGGTCGAAAAGATGTCAACTTCTCAACTCATTGCAGTACAACACGAAGACCCGGAAGTCTCACCTATATTTTCAAGAAGTGTTAGTGAAAGCGAAGTATCTCAGAACCCCACCTGTTACTTTACGAAGAATAGAGTGCTTATGAAAGCGTGTAGACCACACCATGTTCCCACAAAAGAGGAGTGGGCTGTCCAGTACCAGATGATTGTCCCAAAGACCTACAGACCGGACGTTTTAAGCACAGCGGATGAGGCCCCCTTGCCTGGCCACCTGGGTGTCAACAAAACCTGCCAGAGGTTCTTAGACCATTTGTACTGGCTCAGTCTAACAAAAGTTGTGGCGCAATACTGCAAGTCGTTTCACACTTGTTAGATGGCTTTGAAACCGAATCAGATCGTTCCAAAAGTACCGTTACAGCCACTACCAGCCCTTCAAGAGCCATCCAGTAGAAGATACATTGTTGATTGTTGAGAGCCACTACCTAAGAAGAGGTCTGGACACCAGTATTTGATGACCATCATGTGTGCATCCAGTAGATTTCCTGAAGCCGTGCCCTTGAGAAATATCAGTGCAAAGGTCATAGTCAGAGCCTTAACCAAGCTCTTTACACCGGTAGGTCTCCCAAGTTCTATCCAGTCTGACCAAGGTTCCAATGTTGTGTGGCATATTTCAACACGTCGTGCACGAGCTTGGAGTCACACAGTATATGTCAACCGCATGTCACCCTCAAAGTCAAAGAGCTCTCGAAAGATGGCACCAAACACTGAAGAACATGATGAGGATCTACTGTTTCGAAACAGAGGAGGATGGGGACGAGGGTAGCCATCTACGACTGTCTGCTGCAGCTATGTCAGTACAGGAGTCTCTAGGATTCAGTCCATTCGAGCTTGTATTTGAGCACACTGTGAGTGGACCTCTTAAACTGCTTAAAGAGAAGTTATTATCTAGCAGCACTGAGTCTACGAATCTCTTGCAGTATGATTCAGATTTTTGCAGTAAGCGTTTTAGAGCTTGTGAGTTAACTAAAGCTAATCTTAGTCCTTTCGAGATGCCTTTGAAAGAGAATTATGGTTAAATAGTCAAACTTGGGAAGACATTTGAGCGTTCAGAATGTATTCAGGGTAAACATTTGCATATTGTCCTCCGTCATTCTGCCGACTTCTCTGGTTTTGCAAACCATCGTGGTACCGAAGGAGGCAGAACTCTAGCGGGTGAAGTGTGAAGCTGATGGGGTTTTTCCATGACATTCACTTTGTGCCTCAACCAAAGTTCATCTGCTAGTCGTGCACCTTTCTCTGAGGTTTGTGCTTTTTGCTCATCGACCAACTTTCGGACATCACTGTGAATGCACCTGTTAGACTCCTCTATTAAAACTAGCTGTCATTAACCTATCGTGACTCTCATCTACCCTCCGCGAATGGCATCAACAATCAAATAACTGTACCTTACTTCCAGCAAATTCTACATAAGTCTGACTATTGACTTTCTCACGGTATCTGAACCTTGGCAACTATTTCAGAACTCTTTAAAATAATATCCGTAGCAGTGTCATAATTTGCAGCCTGCTCTTCACCTAACCGTCCTTAAATTTTTCTTGCTTTACCGATTAGTACACTCTCTAATTGAATTACCCAGGAATCCGTGGGCCACTTAAGATTGCCAGCTACTTTCTCAAAGTGCAAGAAACATTTATCAGCGTCTGCTTCCTGAAATGGAA
Organism: Pocillopora damicornis; assembly: GCF_964200805.1. Taxonomy (NCBI): domain Eukaryota; kingdom Metazoa; phylum Cnidaria; class Anthozoa; order Scleractinia; family Pocilloporidae; genus Pocillopora; species Pocillopora damicornis. The sequence continues at coordinate 9,497,267 of NC_142683.1, read as the reverse complement.
ATACCAACTCAAGATACTCGGTGATATCAAATTTCACCTTTCCTGTCTGTCCTTTTCTTCCATCCTTTCTTGTCTGTCCTTCTCTTCCACCCTTTCTTGTCTCTCCTTTTCTTCCACCCTTTCTTGTCTTTCCTTTTCTTCTCTCTTCAGCCTTCCTTGCATTTCTAGCTTTTACAGTTCTAACTCGTTGCTGTTTTTTTTCCAGTCCTCCCTAGTTGGACTATTTAACCATTCCATCCATGTATGATAGATTGTGCCGTATCTGCAGTTCAAACTGTTTAGCTAAGTGTGCATATTGTGCAGTTGAAGCATTTAAGCTAGTTCGAGCATTTCACCGACTTCAGCTAGTCGAGATAGAGACTGCAATTTGTGCAGTTTAACCGTTTCCGCTACTTTGACTATTTCAATAGTCGAAGCAATTAAGCTGATTTGATTGTCATGACCACTTAAGCAAATTTGACAAGTTGAACTCCTTCAAAGAATCGAGAAAGATTTGGCATTTTTTGCTGTCAGATTAGCGGTCTTCGCTAATTTGATGCTTTTGGCCAGTCGAATAGATTAAGCCAGTTAGACAATTTGAACTATTGGAACCAATTCAGCTTCATGGTGCAGTTGAAAACGTATAGCTAGTTTGACCATTTGAGTTACCTCAAGCAGTTAAGTATTCTGCAACTTGTGCAACTTGTTCTACAGCAACGAAATCAGTGTAGGAACACTCATTGTCTTCGGCACCGCCAACCATTACATCCAAAGGTATCCTCATCTCTCTACCGAACATGAGCTCGGACGGGTTGTGCCCCGTGGAGGAATGAACACTACTGCGATAGGCCGTCAGGCAAAAATCGAGGTGCTCATCCCGTGTAGCTGGATTATCTTCAACTCTAGCTTTCAACATGCTCCTTAAGGTTTTGTGCAGATTTGGCACATTTCCGAGAATGTTCTTGACTCGAAATTACGGCCTTGATAGCTATGAATGCTGTCAGGCACACACCAGATCTGCAGATCCAGTTCCTTACAAGCACCTTTGCAGAGGTTGTAGCACGCTGGTTGGACATTGCAAACACCTCAGCCCTGTTGGTAAGACTGCACTGAACTGTTAAAATGTAGCGGTTTCCTCTCCGAGACCGTGGCAAGGGAGCAACAATGTCAATATGGATGCGTTGCATGGGGTTGCCAGAGGTAAATGACCACAGTGGTGCTCTGGGTTTCGCCCTTGGCTTACACTTGGCACATGTCAGACATAGATCGTAGTAACAATGCACCTCTTTGGTCGTGCCAGGCCTCCAGAATCTAGCTTTCATCTTCATTAGGCTCTCCATTCCTGCAAGGTAGGCGCCAGCAACGCCATCATGAACTTCGACAAGGGCCTGCTCCACTAACTGTTTCGGTACAATCATCCTGAGTTTAGCTTGAGTAGTGTGGGCAGCTGACTTTACATAGAGAACCCGCTGTTGTAGCAACAACAGTTGAAACTGGGCCCAGACAGCACGAGCAGCACAGCGCATCGACGTGAAGCTCCTCAACAGCCGGTTTCCTCCACTCTTTCAACAAACGACAAAGTACGTACCAAGTACAAAGTGGGTACCAACAATTTCTCACTTCACGTGGAGTTTCACCGATCGGAAGGTCTCTAGCAACAACCGTAACTTGGGATAATCCTGTTGGAGTACACAATGGACTACTCCCATGTTGTCGTCTGGGCCTTCTAGACAAAGCGTCTGCATTGTTGTGTAACCTCCCCGGGTGACGTCGTATCTCAGAATCATACTGTAAGCGCCCTAGCCAACGGACCACTTGCCCTTGAGGCTCTTTAAAAGACATTAGCCAGACTAATGAGTGATTATCAGTCCTTAGGCGCAATTTTTTGTCCCACCAAGTAATAGCGAAAATGGTCCACATATCGAGTCCAGCAATAGTTCTTTTCCTGCTCATTCAAAGAACGACTCCCGTAAGCTATCACACGCTCAGTGTCATTGCGTTGCAATCGAGATAAAACGGCGCCAATGCCCAAGGGTTGGCTGGCATCTGTGTCAACTACGAATAATCCTGCATCAGGACTAAAATCGGGATATGCCAAGACGGGTGCAATGGTCAAGCGATGTTTCAGTTCATTGAAGGCACTTTCTTGTTTCATCTGCCGCTGGAAAGAAACACCCTTCCTCGACAATTCGTAGCGTGGTTCTGCGACGATCGAGAATCCAGAAATAAACCGCCTATAGTAATGGCATGACCAATGAAGCTTTGGAACTCTTTGATGTCTACTGGGG